>NC_044925.1:767556-771740 GCF_003576645.1 Ipomoea triloba | reverse complement strand
GGGGGGGGGGGGGGGGGGGGGGAGTGATGGAGTTTAGAAATGAGTGGAAGATCAGAGTTATTTGTTTAATCAAAATTAATTTAATTTTAAGAAAACATTTTTTAAAGTATCATTTCATGAAATAAAAAATCCTTTTCATATTAAAAAAAAAATCTCATTTGTGAAATTTATTTAGTGTACACTATTGCATAGTCACTACGAATTTTTATCATTCCAAAAAAATATCGTCCAATTACTAAATTAGTCATGTTTACAAAAAATAAAAATTTTAATAAGATTAAATAGCGAAATATTATGACCAGATACTATAACTTCCATATATGTAGCCCACATCCGAGTGGTATTAAGGTTATTATTTGGTTTAAATGGTATAAATTTATGTAATTAATTTAAAAAAAAAAAGTGATTTGAAAGGAGTGACCGAGTGTGTTAGACATGATTCTCGTATATGAAAGTTTTGAGTTTGATTTTTATGAATACTCATTGCGTAAGGTCTCCCTAATGTAATTTGTTTCTCTTTGTGGTTTGCGAAGTATGTGCATATATGCACATTCTCAAGGGTCTTCCTAATGCATCTTAGTAGCTTACCTATTACAAAAGAGTGAAATTTACTAAGTACACGCACACTCTCAAATGTCTTTTTAATGTTATTTACACTTTTTTTTGGATAGTTTGTTGACTATTACATAGCGTACGAATTTTCTTCTTCGTCCAAAAATTAAAAAAAAAATGCAGGCAACCATATTATCGCTGAATTGATGATCTTAAATAATAATAATAATAATAATAATGGATTTTGGACTTGCATAATTAAGTTGATGAGATTGAAAGGAGGATATGGACAAATCCACATCAAATCAAATCAGTTTACAGTTATTCTTTTAAATCACATTAAAATGTATGCATGCATTTGATAATGCAATGTGTAAATAGTGGCCTTATATTATGGGTATAGGAGTCGTGTTATTTCTCAATCCAATGTATTTGGTCTTTTTGTAAACTTATAGTCAATATTCGAAGGTACGTACGAGACTAATAATCAGTAATTCACAAATCACATAAAAGATTTAAATCACGGTAGAAAAATCAAAAATCATGTATGACGAATTCAACTGATAGAACTTTGACAATAATTAAACTCGTGACTTTATTTATAACTTATTAAGTACAATGCAGTATTTACTCATAACTATTTTATCAATATAAAGTGTTAATATCGCTCTGACTGAAGATCAAACCCATGAGCCATGACTTCTCATTTAAGAAAGTTAATTTGTGCCACTAGATCACAAAACCATTGATTGATAAAACCTAATTTAATTTGGAGAATTGGGTTATGTGTACATAGGTTATGAATTCCTAGGAAATATTTAATTTATAACTTTTTATATATCGTTATAACTTTTTAAAGTATATATTTGTTTAGCTCAACTTGCAATAATTAAAAAATAAGAACAATTTAAAATAGTAATCGTAGATTGACATGTGAACGCGTTTACACTTTTCATGATATGCATATACTATACTATATTATATTCAACCTAAGATCCCAATCTAACCTAAGTCTTTTTGGTCTTTTGCCTTTGTCTGTGAAATCTAAACGCCATTCACCAAATCCAAAATAACATTATTATAATGTTATTACATAATAATTACGGAGTAATTATTAAAATATTTTTTTAAAATAAAAACTAAATCCAATTAGGAACGTTATGTAGTTTCCTTTTTGGCTTTTTATTTTTGTTTTTTCTTTTTTGGTTACGAAGTATTCCGCAATCACTATCTCAAGGTATATAAGGCAAATTTTATTTGTGTCATAGCTTACAAACCACACAAGAAAAAGATAAATCATATTATGAAGACTCAAAGCAATGAGTTCGATCTAGAGAGTGTTGAACTTTTTACCTTTTTTATTGTACATATACATATTAAATAATTATATATTTTATTGATACTCAACTACTTTTATATTTACAAATTTACTCAAATGTGTATACTAAATCCCCAATTCTTTAACTCAAATTTTCACAATTGTTCGTTGTTCTCAATTTTTAATTTCTTTATGAGTTTGTGATGTTGTTGTCAGATGGTAGACACATGTGAAGAAGTCGGTTCGGTTTGGACTTATTTTAGATTGAGAAATTTGAAATATGCATTATGAACTTGTTGTTTAAATTTTTAAATTTAAATTATTAGTGAAAATAAATTATGTTCGCAAGAGAACTAGCTAGGGAATGTTTGAGTTCTCAAATTGAACCGAACCAAATATGAGTTGAAATTGAATTATTTCAAATTGAACTAAAATTTGAAACCAAATGATTTCATTTTACAAAACAAAAAAAAATCGAAACATTCAAAAATTGAAACGCCCACCGCTATAGAAACATAATGCTATTAACAAATTTTCAAAAAAAAAAATAATGCTATTAACAAAATGATTTCTTTCAAATTTTTTTTCCTTATTAGCCATGGAAGGGGGTGGAAATTAAAGTTATTACAATCTAAAATGTGGCTATAATTTTTTACCACCTAGAAAGACAATCACAATGAGCTTTTGTCCACTTTTTAAGTGATGATAAAAAAGATTTAGAAATAAATATCTTGTAATAGACTTAATAGTACTTAAAAAAAGGTATGAAATAATTAATTTTTAGCCACTAATTCAGTAGTATATTTGATTACATTATAATTATTTGTTATATATTCAGTTTTTAAATGTGAATTTAATATAATATTTTAATGCTTTTGTTTTAAAAAAAAACTGATTTTTTATAAACTAAAAATGTTATTTTTTGAAAGATAATTTTGTAATATTTAAATTTTATTTTTAGATTGAATTTTTTATTTGCCTGCTTTTAGTAAAATTGACTGCTAAAATAAACTCTATGACACATAATATAATGGATAGAGTTTCAAGTATGTCATTGATCTACTTGGTATAACTCAAATGGTCAATTAACTCAAATGTTAAATGCTTTATATTTATTTAATGTGATATGTTATAATAATTACTTTATATTGATTAATAATTAACATCTTATACATCTAAATTGATAATTCAATACACGGTTAATTAAAAGTTGGGTGGAAAAAGTTTGGAAAGTCACAGTTAAGCATGTATATCGTGAGAAAATTAAGTTGTCAACACTTTGACCAACTTAGCGGTTGTCTAATAGAACAACTGGAGTGAAATAGCGTGACAAAATTCTGATATTCTGCGAGCCCTAGGGTCCCCCAATTCTAGAAAGATTGAAAAGTCACAGTTAAGCATGTATATCGTGAGAAAATCAAGTTGCCAACACTTTGACCAACTTTACGATTATCTACCAAATCCTTATATTCTGCAAGTCCTGGAGTCCCTAGTTTTAGAAAGATTATCACGGGATGCAACTAGTTCTTTTCTTGGATTCCCTTCCAAATGATTCAAAAACTAATTGTTAATTGTTTAAAGTTTTATAAAAATTTTGATCCATGTAACATTCTCACGATTGTTACAATTTCTTTCAAAATTTACATCTATGATTAGAAAAAAAATGATGCATCCATGGTGATGTCATAATACATTGAAATTAAATTCATGATACATTTACATCTTATGAGCTTTTATTAAGAGATTAACAAAATATTTTTACTCTTAAAAGAATGACCGAAGGGGTAAAATCGTAAAAAATAATTTTGTATTAAAAAGTCACTTTCTTAATGAGCAAGGACTTAATAATACCTGAAATAAATTTTACTATGATGTAATAGCTGATAAACGAGACATAATAATTAACTTTTAATAAGTTGACTCTTTTTTATTTACCGGTGTGAACATTAGGAAGAAAAGAAAAGTCCTAAAATTTGTATGGATAATGAATGGATTGGTCAAATATAGTAACACCATTTGTGGTGGGACTGCAAAATCACCCCAACGCGGAGGACAATACCGTAATTGGCCTCGTCTTCCCCACCCAAAACGTTTAAATGCAAAGTTGTCATTGAGAGCGACCTGCAACGGAGCTGTAATTGTAAGCCTGTAATCCTCTCTCTCTCTCTCATCTCTCTCTCTCTCATCTCTCTCTCTCTCATCTCTCTCTCTCTTCCTCAAATTCATTCGTCCCAAAAGGCCCACACTCACAAATGCCCAAAAGATCACTTCTTTAGTGGGGAGTGTTGAAAGGGGGGGTGGGGGGGGGGGGGGA
>NC_044925.1:763474-767404 GCF_003576645.1 Ipomoea triloba | reverse complement strand
GGGGGGGGGGGGTCAAGAAAGCAAAGCAAGAAATTACCGCTAAAGCTGGCGCTGAATAAGGATACTTATTACCAAGATTAGGCAAAAAAAACAAAAACAAAAAAAGGGGTCCTTTAAATTTTAATTTTTAATTTTTGGGTTCCCATTATTTTTCTTGCCCATTCATTCCTTGGTTCAAACCCCTCCGTTGGAACACTGAGATTGTGTGTGTGTTATTTTTGCCAAGAATCTTCACGTTACCGTGTGGTGTTTACGCAGTTTCTTGCGTTACCAACAATTCCCTTATTCACAATTTCACATCTCTCCCTACCCAGCTTTGTATTTATTGCACACCTCGTTTCCCATCTGGTTCTTACCCTCTGCAGATCTGTGAATGTTAAAGAATCCTTAAATTTGTGTCTGTTTGTTTTATAGCCTCATTGGGTGGTTTCTCTCGGCCAGTTTTTTCCTTCTCCTAAGGGGAGAGAATGCAGCGTCTCTCCTCTTAGGATAATTTATAGAGATAGAAGAAGATTTTCTTTATGTAGTCCAAATTGGGTGGTGGGTGTTTGTTTTGCTTTGAGAATCTGGGCTCTGGGATTTCTGCTGTAGTCATTGGGGTTTGGTTCTGGGAAAGGGGAAAAGAAAGTTCTTTTGAGCAATGGGTTGCTTTTATTGTATTAGGCCTTCTAGTAAGGATGTAAGGGATTATGATGAAGATATGGCTCGTGGATCCGCCAATACTTCAGGTTTGGTTTCTGATTTGTGTTTATCTGTTCTTAATTGCCATTATTTGTGTGAAAGTTCATATCTTTATGCAATGTGCTTGTGTGTTTTATTGTTATGAATTGCTTTGAACATTATTTCCAGTGAATGTGAAGGGAATTGCCATTATTTGTGCTAAATTGTTCAGTCTAGGGTGTTGTATGTATAAATGGTATAATGTGTGATTGATTTCTATCTTGGTTGTTTGTTCTTGGGGATGATAATGTGTTTTTGTGTGTGTGTGTGTGTGTTGAACTGTAGGAAGGAAAGGAGGTTCTTTGAGAGGGAAAACTGTGGAGGGCAGTGCCCACAAGGGCAATGTCGCCCGTAGTTTCACATTCAAGGAACTTGCAACCGCAACGCAAAACTTTAGGCAATCGAACTTGCTTGGAGAAGGTGGATTTGGGAGTGTGTTCAAAGGGCGTCTGGACTCTGATCTGGCAAGTTTTTACGCCTTGAAATGCTTTAGTTTTGGTTTAATTCTGTGCAAAATCTGGTTTTCCCCGGAGCACGGTTACTTGATTTTCTTTTACTTTCGGTTGCTTAAGTTTTGGTTTTCTTATGTTCGAGCTAACGATGGAGCTTATGATCAGATTGTTGCCGTGAAAAGACTTAATCTTGATGGCCTACAAGGTAACCAGGAGTTTATTGTCGAGGTCCTGATGTTAAGTTTACTTCATCACCAGAATCTCGTCAATTTGATTGGGTATTGCACTGATGGAGATCAGAGACTATTGGTCTACGAATTTATGTCTATGGGTAGCTTGGAGAATCACCTTTACGGTAATTCTTTAAATCTTCTAAAACTTTGTATTGTTTAAGAGATTTTTCTTGTTATACATGAGATTACCGGTTAACTAGTTGGTCTTTAGATTCCGTTTCTATTATCTTGCTATTTCTGAAGTTTAGAAGTTCACTTTTATTGTTATTCTTTGAGGGCAACAAAGTTTCATTAACATAACAATTAACAACATCCTGGGGCAAAAAGATACAGATTTTGATTCTTTTTGAGAAGATGATTTTCGATTGATTCTTTGAGCATTGTTGCTTTTGATTCTCAGATTTGGAGCCTGGAATTAAGCCACTAAGTTGGTGTACAAGACTAAAGATTGCTGCGGGTGCGGCTCAGGGCCTCGAGTATCTTCATTGCAAAGCAAATCCACCGGTCATTTATCGCGACTTGAAATCTTCAAATATATTGTTGGACGACAATTTCAAGCCAAAGTTATCGGATTTTGGACTTGCGAAATTGGGGCCTGTTGGTGACAACACACATGTTTCAACACGAGTGATGGGAACCTATGGGTACTGCGCCCCGGAGTATGCGATGAGTGGTAAACTTACTTTAAAATCTGACATTTACAGCTTTGGTGTGGTCATGTTAGAGCTGATAACCGGGCGCAAGGCTTACGATAACGCTAGGAAACAAGGCGAGCAGAACTTGGTTGTCTGGGTGAGTTCATACTCTTTCGACTTTCATATCTATGCATATTAGTTACAAAATGGAAATCGGCTTCGTGACACTATTTTCCTTTTGTTATTATGTTTGCTTCGTTTCCTACACAGAGCAAGTATGCATTTCACCGCTTAATTCACACATGATAGTTCATTTCGGATCCAAATTCAATTCTATTAAAATCGATATGATTTGTAGTTTCTCGAACCCATTACCTTTGGCATGGGGATGACTCTGAGTCTCTGATACTAAATTGAAGTATGTGCTCCATCTCAATAAAAGCCTAAGTTGATAGTTGGACTACAAATGCTACACAATACACACGAATGTTGGTTTTTGATTCTATCAAGAATTTCATAAGGCTATGAATCTATGCAACTTAAGTGGTTCTTGGATGTTGATCCCCGCTATTAATATGGACTTTCAATTCTCCCGATACACAATATATCTTTGTTTGATTTGGCCATCTTCATCTAAACAGTGAATTTAACCATTTTGCAGTCTCAACCATTCCTAAGGGATCGGAGAAAGTTTGTTCAGATGGTCGACCCTCTGTTGGAAGGGCAATATTCGGTCCGTTGTCTGCAGCACGCTGTTGCGATCACTGCAATGTGCCTTCAGGAACAAGCAAACTTCCGGCCACTTATCAGCGACATTGTCGTGGCGCTCGAGTACCTTGTCTCTCAGGCCGAATGTTCAGATTCTCAAAAACCCGGAGTTCATGGCAAGACGCACTTGGTTCCACCTCTAGATCCCAACGACGATCATAAAAGATAAGGTCCAGTAAACGACTCCGTTCCATTTTAAAAAGCCCGGTTGCAGCTTTGTTGTTAAGGTTAGGTGTACAGGTGTCTGCCAAAAACCAATGTTTGCCTCTAGAGGCACAGAAAGAAAGACACTGGGGAACTTATTTTTTTGTTTTAGTACAAGGTAAGAAGAAGACATCTTGCTGCTACATTTTTGTGCATGCACAGTTTTGCCACAAATTTAGAAGCAAAGATGTTAAGAATTGTTCTTATGTTGTTTTCTTAGGTTCCAAATGTTTTAGTGTAAAACATGTCCAGCCATGACACTGTAAATAGTTGTTGATGACAGATCAACCAACATTCATACATAGTCCAATGTTTTTTAATTATACTTTCTGAGTTTTCTTGTGAGTAATTCCTGTTGCATTGTGTTTAACTGAATGCTGTTGTCTTGCCACAAAAGGTGAAATACTCTTTGCCCCTAGGGCCCTACACACCTTGGCCTGATAGGCCGATAGGATAGAGGAGGGGTTGCATTGTGTTTAATTGTTTACTGTTTTCTTGTCCACAAAAGGCAAAATTCTCGTCTCAGGCTACACCCCAGCCTGATGGGATAGTGGTGAGGAGGGTTGGATTTTGTTTAATTGCCTATGTTTTTTTGCCCACAAAAGGCGAAATTCTCTTGCCCTTGGCTACACCCCAACTTGATGGGATAGTGGTGAGGAGGGTTGTATTGTGTTTAACTGTCTACTGTTTTGTTGTTCACAAAAGACAAAATTCTCTTGCCCTTGGCTACACCTCAACCTGATGGGATAGCGGTGAGATGAATCACGGTGACTCAACCGCTCATTAGGTGGCAGCCACCACACCACAGCTTGGTCTTGTGTCTTTGTCACAATTTATCACTCAATAACCAACTAAACTGTCCGTGTGAGCCTATTTGCCTGCACTAGAAAAAAAAAAAAAAAAAAAAAAAAAAAAAAA
>NC_044925.1:755726-762107 GCF_003576645.1 Ipomoea triloba | reverse complement strand
AAAAAAAAAAAAAAAAAAAAAAAAAAAAAACACAACAAAAAAATTTACGAACTTTAATTATATTGCTGAATATGGTACAAAAATAGTTCAAAAATACATGGGGAAACACTTGATCCAACTCCAACTAATCCTACCTAAGGGATATATGCTTCTAAAGGTTAACAATGAGGCATACTTGTACTAGCTGTCAGCCATGCTAATCGATGGATGTGTTCCATCTGAACTAAAATGACAAACTCTTTATTTGCTGATAGCGAGACTGTATATCTATTATTCTACATATGTATATATATTATATGCTCAACAATGTTGAGGAACGCGGTGGAAAGTGAGCTTGATGGTTTGGTTCTGCGAAGAACGACAAACATCAAAGCATTCCTGCAAATCAGCATCACAGGTTAGTAAAACCCACTCACTGTCATCATCCAAGTACTTGAGTTGAAGCCCCATGGAGTCATCCATACCAAAACGCCTCGCGATTTCATTCAGCAGATCTTCGTAGCCCCAGGTGTTGTGCACCCGCAGCCTGATTTTCTCGTCTCCAAACGAGACTTTTACTCTCAGCACATCTTCTCGAGGTCTGCAGTCACCACCTTTAGTACGTGGAAGAAACCGGGATGGAGGGCGTTGGATGAGAGAGGCGTGGCTTTGACATCTAGGGAGGGTCTTTGGCTCGTTGCTTGATGAATGCAGCTCAGCAGCGCTTTTCACCCTCTTTACGCCTGCCAAGTCTGCCCTGAAAACCTGTCTTCCTGTCGAGCAGCATTGGCTTGAACTCGAACTCTGACTGCAAGACGAGGATGGTGTAACAGAAGCAGCAGCAGCAGCAACAGCTCGGGGGCTTGTAGAATCGCCCTCGTGCTGCCTCGGTTGTTCGTGGGATTCGAGATTCTTGAATTGGTTCGAGGCTGAATTGGGAGACACCAGCTCGGGGAAGCTCGAGTAGAAGGACTCGATTTGTAAACCACCCGAGACGCCTTGGACAGAATCAATCACGTGTTGAATCTTTTGCAAGGAGTGGCCGACTTTCTTGATCTTTCGAGATGGCCAACGCTTGATCCCATGCTGCCTGCAGATCCTCTTCAGCGTGGTAGGACACACTAAAAATTTAACGAAAATGCATAACTAATTAAGAAATCTCCAAAGTTACATTGTAACAGAGTCAGTAGTACTCAAAAAATAAAAAAGAAATCTCCAAAGTTTCTGCAAAGATTAGCAATTTAAAGAGGAATTCTTACCACCAATACTCTTTGCAGCATCTTTGAGGCTACCAGCGAAGTATTGTTGAAGAATCTGCAACGTAATTGTTTTATCTGTCTTCAAACGCTTTTTATCTCCCCGTTTAGCCACACCCCGAGAGTTACAAGTACTAGAAGCTCGGTTGTTTCCATTAATGGCAAGACCTGATCCCGGGACACATTCATTTAGCTGCAGCCTCAACTCCGGGCACCTTTTTTTCAGTACTACTTCACTCGGTCCATTCTCGAAAGCTGAAACACAACCACGGCTCTCGTGGCAATCTGTTTGCTGGGAATTCCCGGGTAAACCTTCTTCTTCATAAGGTTCATCGGGCAAATTTCTTTTCAGTTTTAGACCTTCTTCACTGAATGTAAAACCCGAGGTTTCTTGCTGCAACTCTTGGTCAGTTACAACTCGCAAAGTCTGGCAAACGTTTTGTATGATGATGGACAACGAAGTCAGCATTCTTTTGTGTTCTTCGGGGCTAATGCAATTCCTCGGTAAGAAGAACTCCAACACGAATTCAGCTGAACAAATGGATACACTCTTGAGGCGTATAGCCACAGAAGCTTGCAAACCGAACATCTTTGCATAGTGAGCGAGGGGGTACTCCGCCTTGCTAGAGGACATCACATCAGCCGAAAAGCAAGCTTGATTGGTCATGAACGCCCTCCCAACGAGGCCTTGACCCTTAAGCAAGTGGTGCTCAGAACACGCTTCGTGGAAACCTCGAACATGGGGATCAGCTACGTAGCAAGCAGAATCCACCGTGGAAACACAACGAATAAGGTTGTCATCAGAGTGCCGGCACCCCTCTTTACCTTGCTGGATACACGGGACCCATGTTTGAGCTAATGGCAACCTATGTGTCTCGCAAGCAGACCTAAAAACATCATGAATCTCGCCGAACACAGCTTGGTAGGTCAAATCACATGCCTGGTAAAGAATAAAACCGCATATAAGGTAATAAAACGCAAGAAACAATTCTCACTCAGTGATTTTCAAGACTTCATCAAATTTACCTTAGCATTTCGAGCATTTGGCAATATGGAACCCCTCAGATTAACTGCCTGCAGTTCCATTTGGACCAAAAAAAAAACGACAGATTGTTCATCATTTCATATCTGTACAAATCAGACTTATCTGTAAAAGGAAGTTCGAAATCATAGCCTTCTCTTTATATATATATATATATATATATATATATATCAGTTATTAGCTAACAGCCATTTACCAAACAGGACCATTATATATCACACGCTATCAAATTAAAGACTAGAACTTTGAATACCAAACCGCTATTCTTATCAAAAACAACTACGAGGAGTGCCAAAAGAACAAAACATTATGGTAATAGTGAACTTAGTTTCCTTGTTCTTTAGAGTTCTATATGACCTGGCTTGCCTAAAAAAATGATATTTCACAATTCACAAATGAATAAGCAATGAATAAATGTTATAAGGGAAATATGAGTATATGAACCTCGAGAGCTTTGCAGACGCTTTCGAGCTGGGGAAGGTACTTGAGTTTTTGTGTGGTTAAAACGACTTCAATCACGCCCAAACAACTACAACCGCTTTGTTCGAAAACAGGAACAGCGAGGGAGCCTCGGACATCGTACTGCTGAGCATGGCCAACTCGGGGGTACTCGTCCTTCTTAAAGAACTGAACATCTGGTGTCCACTCGGGAAGTTTATCCAAAAACACACGCCCTGGCAATCCAGAGCTCTCGTTTGAGTCCTCCTCAGCCGGGAACTGAAAATTCACAGAGATATCCCGGTAATGGGCGAGTTGAGGGCAATTCTTGTTAAGCTGGAAAGGCTGACCACTTGTGGTTAGTACACATTTACCCCCTTTGCTTACAGGCACCCATATCTGAATTAAAACATTTTTGTCCCTCGAAAACTCGTTTATGTACTGAACCGCCCTAACCAATCTGTCTGTAATCGAGTTTGCAGTCTTTGGGCACACCCACCATCCCCTTTCAGAACCTTCAACCAAACATCTTCGAGATTGCCCCGAAGGACTAATTCCAGTTCGATACTGGAAACCAGATAAATTCTCGGGGAGAAGAGATGCTCTTTGCCTCTCTTCTTGGCCATTATTGTTGGCCTCTAAAACTGGCCACATATATGAAGTTGTGGGGGGGCTATGGTGAAACAACACATCAGATCCCTCACTTCTCTCCACCCAACACAGCAATTCATTCATGTAATCCAAATCCATGAAACAATCCGACGATGAAACATTCAACAAAGTAGCAGAAGGACACAAACCCCCATCCATTTCCTCAGAATTATCAGCATTTATCTCCAAAAGCTAAATCCAAAAAGAAAGTGAATAGCTTTTAAAAAAAGGAAAATCTTCCCCAATTTGCAAAAGTATGCTTAAAATATGAAGTGTGGAAACAAGCAAATTGGTATAAAAAAAAAAAAAAAAGATTCTGAACAGAAATAATCCAAAAAGATGAAAATTTATTGGCTATTACTTAGCAACAACTAACAAATAGTGGCTTGAAAGATGATATTAAAATAAATTATTCCTCCAAGTTGCATAATACATATCAGATTTCATCTCAAAACCACAAGAAATCAAAGGCAAGACAAGATTAAGGTAAAAACTGTCTTTCAGTGCAAAGATTCCATTAATGGCAAACAATGCAAAAGCTATGTTCTTTTCCACAAAAAGGGAAAAAGCAAAGCCAAGGAGAAGAGATTCATTCATTCATTCATTGAAATAACGAGAAACCCAGACAAAATAGCCAAGAAAAGAAGCTAAGGCAACCCTACAATGAAAAGGTTCTGAGATAGATACTATTGCATTTGCAGAAATCACAGAAAAATATCAGCAATCAAGAGACAAGAAAAAAGAGCAAAGAACAGAAGAGGACCTCAGAATTCCAAGATTCTTTGGTATTGCATTAGCCCAAAAGTGGATATTTATTGCTGGTTTGATTTAAGAAAATTTGGTGACAACCCAGAAAAAGAATTTAATTTCTTGTGGTTGTCTGAGGAGCAAGAACAGGAATAACAACAACATGCGACTTGGGCAAGTGGGAAGGGACTTATGCTGTCACTCATGCATTTCCATGTCCCTATTGCCATATATGGGCTGTGGAAATCCCCTCCACATATACTGCAAAAATTGGATCATGTACACAACATTTACGTCCTCATTTATTTTTAAATTTAACAACAAAAAAAAAAAAAAAAAAAAAAAGAGTGTGGATTTGTGAAACTGGAGTGACATGAAATGAAGTATATTGTATATGTATGTATTACAATGTTTGAAGATTCTGAGGTGGGGTCCACCGGGAGTCTTCAGACCGGACGTCCGGTACAAATTTCGTACTTATCCAAACAAAAACATTATATATTATATATGTTGATTCAACATCTGGAAATGATACAAATTATACGGAGCTCTCTGTGTTCCAATTCATGCAGAGTATAATTGTGTGTGTTCTTTGTCTTTCTTTCTCTAAAGAGTTGACAAACAACAATTAGGAGTGTTTGCAATAGCACAAATTAAAATATATATATATATATATATATATATATATATATAGATGTAGATGATACTCCGAAGAATCATATAATGAAATGATATGGATCTAATTTTTTGTTTTGATCAAAAGTTTAAGTTGAGTTCGAGTCCCTATAAAAAAGTACTTCGCCACTTGATGCAAGCATATTTCAATAAGAACAAAGTTTACTTTTAGTCTGGACTATTATATTGTAACATTGTCAAAGTTAATCTTACCTTTTTAATTTTGTTATATTATATTTTGACTTTCATTTATTTACCACAATTAGTCCTTATTTTAAATTTGTCATTCTACCGTTTAATAAAGATAGTTAACATATAATTTTATTATCCAATTTAAAGAATTTAAACGAGAAATAGAAAGATAAATTACATGTTTGAAGAGCTTATTGAGCAAAAATTAATGGGTAATTTCTTAAAGTTTACAAAAATTATTTGAGGTAGCATTTTTCCCCATAAAAGTATATGCAACTTGTAATTAAAAAAATTAAACATAAAGTTTTAAAAAAATATTTAAAAAAGCAATATAATTACACATAAGCAAAGTGGATGTGTGGCTAATTGAAACCGATGCCAAATGATTACGACAAATCCATCTGAAATCCGCTAATGTCCATAAATAAATATTAATAAATGTAAATGTCGTACGACAATACTATAAAAGAAATGGAAATTTATTAAAATTATTAAACAAAAAATAAATAAATAATGCAACCAACTAAAATACAAGAAAAGAAATACAAGTTGTAACATGCTTTAAGACTAATCCTCATCGTTCAATGTAATAATTGCAGTGGTAAACATTCATTAGAAGCAACTTGTCGTTTGTATAATTAATTAATATGCATTTGGATATTAATTTATTAATTAAAATAAAATTGTTTAAATTAAAATATTTTTAGTTTTAATCAGGGTCATTATCGAGTGATCTACCTAGTTGATGACGTTTTGCCCATTTTATCAAGTACGAAAACGTCAATTATTTAATTTAATATTTGTGTGTACGTGTGTGTGCAAGTTAATTTATACATTTTTTTCAGGAGTTAATGTCGTATGGGATCCTACGAGTATAGTAGTTTTGTCACTATTAGTTCTGCAATTTTAAATTGACTACCTATAATCCTTTTAACTTTCAAATTGTTATCATTTGTGGTCCAAATTTACCACCCATGGTCCTTCAACTTTAAAAATTTAGCCAGTTATGGTCCTCCTAGAAGGACCATGGGTGGTTAACTTGAACCACGAATGATAACAATTTGAAAGTCAAAGGACCAAAGGTGGTCAAAAGTTTAGGACTAAACATGACAAAATCACTATAATTGAATGACTCGAGATGATATTAACTCTTTTTTTTTTTTAAATATATTGAGAATTCGAACCACCACCATGCACCATATATAAGTTATATTATGAATATATTCAAAGTTGTTTGTATGATTCCTAAGCTTATATTAAATTAGTACATGTAAGATTCCATGTTGATGTTAGAAATTGCGTGGAAGCTACCGATATGAATATATCATATGTAATACTCGATTTCGTATTCCAACCCTCCACCCACAAAAAAAAAAAAAAAAAAAAAAAAAAAAAAAAAAA
>NC_044925.1:699677-755093 GCF_003576645.1 Ipomoea triloba | reverse complement strand
AAAAAAAAAAAAAAAAAAAAAAAAAAAAAAACTTATTTTAAGTTGGTCCATGTAAGATTCCATTATAATACATTAATACATAAAATAAACGATAATAAATATTTAAAAGTGAGCTGTGACTTATGTATTATGGTTAAAAAAATTAATTAGAAAAATAGGTAAAAAGGTGTATATTGAAAATGACTCATTTGTAACAATAGAAAAATAGATGCAAGGCGGAAATGTAAATGACCTCTTCTTCCAACTTTTGGAAGTGATCAAAGAGCATTCCAATCGCGATTGAAGAAGATATGCCATTAAGTATATTTGTGGAGAAATAAATCGTTACGCTGATTAAAAATTACAATTTATTTAACTCATCGACGTATTATTTTCGTGCATCGAAGCTCATGAATTAATTATCGGCCTAAACTTTAAACAAAAGGGATGCAGTGGAGAAAGTGGTGACTTGCTAGTCGCTTTTTCCAGTAGAGAAAGCAACTAACATGTTGTGGTCGCCTTAGTTACCTCAAAGGCGACCGACGACCGTTGGTATGTAATACTAACAAAATTTGGTTGAGAGTTATATCTTTTGTGTTTCAATAATTATTTGATTGACTGACATAAACATGGGACTTTATATAAGAAATGATGTTTAATTTTAGTACTAGATTTTTTTTATAAAAAAAAATGTGTATAGATTTTTTAGGGGGTTGCATAAAAATCTTAATCTTGATTAAACATGTATTTAACATGTGTAAACTTGTGTTCTTTGGGCCTATATAGGATATAGGTACATAAAGAGTTATATAGACTGGTCCATTATTCTCTGTCTTAGGCATGAAGAATATATATCAACTATGGGCTGTTGGTCCATTCATATTTCATAGGAGTATTATTGTATTAGGCTCAAGCAACTATTTTTGAATTTTTAAGCTAAAAATAATAATAATAAACAAATTATTATGTTTTAATTTAAATACTTGAGTTCGGCCAAAGAGCTTGTGGTCAAGCAACATAACTATTGCTCTTTCAAATAGGAGGTTTCATTAGGTTGAGAAAGTATGTATAAGACTATAGTCTAACTAACGGATTAATTGCACAACTCATGATCTATCTATGCAGTAGTTCTAGGGTGGGCTTAGAATTAGTCCAATCACCTAAGTATTAAAAAATAATAATAACTACACTACTAACACGCAAGTATTTTCTCACCAAGTATATTTGTCCAAGTTAAACTCAACAAATATGTATATTATTGGCTCAATTAATTTTATTATGATCATAATCTTGTGAACACTAGCTAGCCATGTATGTTTGTGCAAACTAAACTCAAACAATATACATATAAGCTCAATTAGATTTATTTTTGGAGTTAAACTAGACAAGGGAGACTCAAAAAACAAAAAAACAAAAAAAAAAAAACAAAACAAAACAAAACAAAAATATTACTCAATTACTACGTACAATCATCCACACACGAGGCGGTTCAAAGCAATCTTCATTCAAAATCTTCTCAAGACTCGGTGGTGTGTTGATTAGGAATTTTGACCTCCGCTCATGTTAGAGCACCATCTTGACAAGATAATTCGAAACTTTATTTTACTCCTCATAAACGTGAATTAACTTGATCTCTCTTCGACACTGCACGCCACTACTTAGTACTTACATGTTTTATTACAATTATAGTTTTATTCACACGAACCAATTATTAGTCAAGCTCAAATTGGGTATTTACTCAAGCCAATTAGTCGAGCGAATTTATTTTACTCGTAAACAATGATGAATTAACTTGATTTCACTTTGGCCGCACTCCACTATTTTCTTACATATTTTATTACAATTATAGTCTTATTTACACGAGCAAATTAGTCAAGCTCAAGTTTACCTACTTAAGTTCAACTCAATCACCAAATCAAATATTTATGCACGCTAAAATTTGATTTACAGAAATTCTCAACTGCTACTCGAAGATGTGCTCTAATTAGTGAAACTCGATCACTTTGTGACCATTGTCAACAAAAGACTACAAGAAAAGGTAAATCAATCTAGATTGTCCAATAGCTGATGGACTCAAACCAATAATATAAATATATAACTCTTACACGTTAAATTTGATTTGATAGGAAATATACCTCGGATATACGGCCTTACGTATTTTTGTAAGGATGGTCGGTACGAGTACGGGTACGGGTATTGGCCTATAAAAGGGACTCTGGCCCTTCAAGTTCAGGACTTTTGACCTTTTCCACTCTCTCTATAGAGAAAACCCTCACCCATTCCTCCTAACTCTCTCTACTGTATTCAAGAAGTTACCGTGAATGAGAAAGCTTACAGGAGCTCATATTTAGCTATCTACTCTCCATACTTTACATACATTCTCTCTACATTCTCTATACACCGGAGTATACGGAAGAATAATCCATATCATGATTAAATTTGAAACTTTGAAGTGTAGAATCGACTCAATTAAGTTTATTACAAGGGCCGTCTCATTTAGAAATATCCACAAATGTTTCATATAAAACCTCAAGAATTGAAGTATGTATCATTTGAAATATTAAAGAGAAAAGAAAAGTTTATTACACAAAATAGACCACACAATAACGATAATTTATTCAGACTAGAACATTGTCCCCGTCTACTTACATCGTACCAGTTCACTTGTATCGTCACATATAGGACCAAATTACAACATAGTATTTTGTAAAACCCAAAATACAACATTGGTAAACATCAAATTTACAGTAATAAACGGTGCCGTCCCATTTAGTACAACATGCATGTATTTCAACTCAAAAGCAATTTATACTGCCTTTAATTCCACCTCTCTTACATCGTCGGTCTTATGTTCAGACGGGAAGCCACCTTCTGTCCAAGAGACCTATCAGCCTGCATCACATTCAACCAACAAAAAAAAAAATCAGAACAAAACATAATTAATCGTTTCAAGAAATAATATCATGATTCATTACCAAGATATATATTTATTATGTTTATAAACCAAACAAAATTGTACCTGAGTGAGGTATGAAATCCAGGTGCTGCGAATTTCATGGGTGACTCGGGGCTCAGACAAGGCCTTGACCCATCGGTTGATGAATCTATCTTGCCTGGAAAAATTTAAAAAAATAAAAAAATAAAAAATAAAAAATGAATCATCTGCTTGACAAACAACTTCATGGAAAATTCGAAGAAATTAAGGATTGGGAAAGTACCTGTCTGGAGCCCAGGATCTGTATCTATCTCCAGGTTGCTTGAAGTTGTTCTCCTTCTCAATAACACACTGACAAAACAAATGAGTATGAAGTGAGTGTACGAGATTAATAAGTTGTACATTATTGTATGTAAAATTACGATAACTTACCTTATCACGTCGCCCCGTCACGATACGTAACGGAGTTGGGAACCTCTCAGCGTTACGTGTGTTATCAAACTTCGAGGGAAAGTAATCAACCTGTAACCACAATGGACATAAAAGTTGAGACACTAGACAACCTTAACAAATATGTTGTCGTGTAAGTACACGAGACTACCTTTTGACCACCTTAAAATAGGGTGGCAAATACCTGAAGAAAATCTGCAATTATTATTTAAAAATGTGCATGTGGTAATTCTGCATTCTGACTATAACTAGCAAATTATCAAGGTAAATCAGTTTAGATTATCCATAATTGACCAGCTAACAAGGGTCATACCAAGAAGGCCAATAAATTAGAATAAAACCCAAACTAAGATGGCAAGAGATATTCACGTAATTGTAACTACAAGGTCACGAATTTGAATATTTAATGATTTTACCCCCTTGATTTGAGCCGGTCAACTATGAGTAACCTAAACTGGTTTACTTTCTTATAGCAAGGCTAGGGACACAAGACGGAATTTACCTACACCCGAAAGGGTTGTAGGATTTTCCTCGTTATCCAAAAGAAGGCCAATAAATTATTTCCATAGGGAATCGAACTTAAAAATTGTGATTACTAAGCCACCAGCCCACCATCCTGACTATGACTAACTTGGTCAAGATTGACCCGTAAATAAGAGATTTCCAGCTGTGTAAATGTGTAATTACCTCTTCATCCCTATGGACAAAGTTCATGTAACCATCATAGCTATTGTTGTGATAAGCGCACTTGGGGGCATTAACGGGAAGCAGCATATAGTTGGGGCCGAGGCGGTGGCGGTGAGTGTCGGCGTAGGCAAACACTCGAGCCTGGAGCATCTTATCATCGGAGAAGTATATTCCGGGGACAATATGCGCCGGGTCCATCGCCAACATCTCATTCTCCGCGAAAAAGTTATCAATATTCTTGTTCAACACCATTCTCCCCACCGGCTGCAGAGGAATCAACTCTTCCGGCCAGATCTTGGTCGTGTCCAGCGGGTCAAAATCGAACCGGTCCTCGTGATCCGGGTCCATCACTTGGATATAAAGCTTCCACTCCGGGTAATTCCCGGCGGCGATGGACTCGTACAAATCCTGGGTGGCGTGGCTGTGATTTTCGCCGCCGATCCTAATTGCCTCCTCTTCCAGCAGACATTTGACGCCACAGGTGGGTTTCCAGTGGAATTTAACATAGCTGGCCTGTGATTTATTACGAGGAAAGAAGAGAACTTAAATAGTCGGCATGCAACAGCTTCTAATCTAATATAAAAATGATTTCTAATAAAATCAGGCAAGCATATCTTGTTCAAATGACATGTAGTGACTTTTTTATATGGAAGGTCATGACATCAAGCAATAGAGTAGATAGTACTCAAAAAATTTTAACAAATAAAACTAAACAAACTGAACTAATATACACTACGCACCTTGCCTTCCTTGTTGATCATGGTGAAAGTGTGGACGCCGAAGCCTTCCATGTGGCGGTAATCGGTGGGGATACCGACATCGTCGTAGAACCAGGCGAAGGTGTTGAGACTCTCCGGGAGGTGGGATAAGTAATCCAGGATTCTCCAGTTCTCCTGGATGTGGGATTTCGGGTTTGGCTTGAACGCGTGGATCACGTCCGGGAACTGCGTTCCGTCCCGGATAAAGAACACCGGGAAATTGTTGCCCACCAAATCCCAGTTTCCCTGCATATCAACATATAAACCATTATCAGACACTAAAGTTTTCCGTCAAAGCCTGGATTAGTTGGCCATATCAAGTCAAAATTCAATTGAATTAGTGGGTTAGGTCAAGAGTTGATTGAATTAATGGTTTTATCGAGACTAGACTAGATCAGTTTGTCCGATCAAATTTAGATGGATTAATTTGTCTAAAAACGGCTCAATAGTCTATCTAATCGAGATTCAGTTAGTTTAGTTTGTATAATCGAGATTTGATATGTCCGATCGAAATTCAAATGAATCAGTCTATTCGATCAAACTATATGATCAAGATTCAAGTGGATCAGTCTGTCCAACCGAGACATGATTGGTCGAGACACAACTGGATCAATCTCTCCGACCATAACACGGCTAGATTAATTTGTCTTGATAGAATTGACTAAATTAGTCCGTCCAACCATGTCTGGGTTAGATAAGTTATTCAACTAAGTTGAAACTTGACTAAGTTAGTCTTATCCAATCAAATATCGAAATTTAAATACCTCACGGGTGTACATCTTGACGGCGAAACCACGGGGATCTCTGATCGTTTCGGGGCTACCACGTTCATGGATGACGGTGGAGAAACGAACGATGAGAGGCGTCTGAACGCCGGGGGCACGGAGGAAGTCGGCGCAGGTGAGGTGTGTAATGTCATGAGTGACCTCAAAGAAGCCCTTGGCACTTGCACCCCTGGCATGCACCACTCGTTCTGGGATCCTTTCACGAGTGAAGTTTTGAATTTTCTCCACCAAGTGATAATCTTCTAGCAGAATTGGTCCTATTCATTTCCAAAAGAAAACAAATTCATCAGATCACTACAAATTTTTTAATCATTTACTAAACAATTTACAGTTACTGTTCGTTAAAGGGAGGGTTAATGATGAAAACTGCAACTATTATCTGAAGTGTTTATAGAGTTAACTACATCTTATATAATAAATTTAATAAGAGAGGTAAACTGATAAGATATCACGTTTAATCATTATTAGTATTTAGTATGGTAGGGCAAACTAAAGTTGGGGCCAATAATAGATCAGACCAAGAAAGGTGGGGTAGGGTCCGTAGGGTGGGATGTCCATGTCGGTTGATACTTGATATAAAGTTTAATTTGATCCAGTTCTCATGTGCACTGTACTGAGATTTAGAGGATATTTTAGTAATTAATATACTCTTAAAAAATAAATTTAAGTTCATGTCTTTTTTTTTTTAGTATTATGGACTCTTTTATAAGATAGTATATGTTCAATATACTTTTTTTTCATCTGTTATAGTCTAAAGAGTTAATATCCCAAGTTTGATCATGTGACCTCCCCTCAAGGAGAGCCACAGAAGTGCAATGTAAATTTAACTTTTAATCATCAATAAAGTATTAGATTTAGTCTTTAAAGGTATAAGAAAGCGTGATCTAACTGTCAAAGATTAAATACATAATTTTATTAAGAAGTTAAAGACTAAGTATACACCATAAATAATTAAAAGACTAAATATACACGATCATAACCAAGGGGAGGCTAAAAATGTCCTTTCATACAAAAGTTGGGGAGGAAATTTACCTCTGCTGCCGACGGTCAGTGCGCAGGTGTTGTTCCATACCGGAGCTCCGGAATTGGTAGTGCAGAAAGGTGTGTTGAAGCTACTTGATGGACGATACTACATCAAATACAATAGACTAAAATCACTTTTTGAACTTATTATAAATATTATTCAAACAAACTATATCTTGCATGGACCTAAAAATAAATAATATTCCCTATCGTTTCTAGGTCACAAGAGATTCTGTTTGTAATCACTATCCAAAAGTGTAGGATTATACTGCACTCAAAAAATTTTGTGCAAAGAGTTCGACTCAATCAAGAAGGTGTTCGCATGAAATAAACTCATGACTTTCGACTACATGAGAATTATGTTTCTCCCACTCAATTACTTTTTTTCAAGGCATAAAATATATTTCCATCATCTTTGAACCGACGTAATATAAAACAAATTAGGAAGAGTCGGTGTTATTGGGCTCAACTAAATAGTATTTGTAAGAATCGAACTCGTAATATTCTGATAAGATAATATCATAATTAATAATAGAAGATGATAAAAGAATAAAGCTGTGGAAGGATCTGATGATACCTTTGAAGGATCCATGGAGATAAGGGGACAGCGAGAATAATGGGGAGAAGATAGTGGAAAGCTTGTAGAATAAAGAGAGGTAGCAGTAGATCACACTCTCATAGATTTCTGTTTTTCTGCAACGTTATTTATAAGGAATAATTTCACTTCAACCCCCCTATAGTTTCTATGAGTAGCGTTTGAATCCCTTTATGTTTTACAAATTATATCCAATACATGTATACTTGAGATCAAGCCTCCTATTAATTTTTTTTTTCTTTTTGTATGAGTTGATCAGCTATGATTAATTTAAGTTGATTTATCTTTTAGTGATCTTTTATCGATTAAGATTATAATGTAGTTTCACCTAGAATACATCTTCAAATAACAACTGTAAACTTTTCTATTAATCAAAGATCGAGTCGATATTCGAATCCGTTAGGTAAATAAACTTCTCAAATTCAAATTTCATCTTCTATATATTGTTACTCGATAAATCCTTTTGCAAAACCAGCCTCAAATTTAAGTATTGACTTATATGTGTGTGGATATCAGGTAAAAACCCTTTTCCTTGTAAAAAGTATGGACACATTCACAATCATATCCACCTGTTTTTACCAATGTAAGATTGATATTGATTTTTAGTTTTCTCCTATATATGTGTGTTTCATGGGATTATATATATATATATATATATATATATATATATATATATATATACACACACACACACACACATAGTAGAGTTCAGGTGTGGCCGTGCTTTAATGTGCGGACAGTGCGGCTGCACTACTAGGCATGAAAATATACACCACCCAATGTTAGGAAATGCACAACACAAATATGCACTATCAGGTACACATCACCATAAAACACACCGCTAGGTATGCAAATATGCACAACACAGTGTTCGGAAATGCACAATTAGAGACATAGGAGTTATGGTGTATTATTTTGGGTGTGTTGTGTGGTTTTGTGTATTTGTGCATTTTCATTGTTGTGCATCTTCCTAACTAGTGGTGTACTTTGTTAGCACTAGTGGTGTATATTTCAAAGCGGTCACACAACCGCACGGGAAGGCGCAGCCGCATTTGAGCATACTTTTATATATATATATATATATATATATATATATATATATATATATATATATATATAATGCAATTTTGTCATCATAACCCATTTATTTCTAGAATAATTATGTATTTTTACAATATTGTTGATAAATGTTCATAAATTATATAATAAATAATGAGTTCATAAAAAAATTATAACAAAAAAAAAACTTTTTTCTATAAAATATTGTTTATTATATCATTTTAAGTGTTTTTTTATGAAATAATAAATGATTAAAATTGTAAAATTGCTATATTGTATCAACAATTAAGACAATTGGATAAAAAATTAATCAATGTACTAAATGTAGTAATGTAAAGTTGTCTAATTAAAATAAAAGATTAAATATAGTAATATTACAATAGTCTTGCCCAACAAAGTTAGTTATAAACAATCTATGTTGATTTATTTCTTTGCGATCTTTTACCAATTGCTAGGGTCGTCATAATATAAGGTGAAAATTTTCTACGCGGACATTTGAATAGTAAGTTTTGATTTTTCTCATGACTCAAAATTGATTTTTCTTTGAAAATAATATATGAAATCCGGGATACCAATGAAATTATTCCACTACGTAATTGAGTGGGGCCACCAGAATCAACATATTCGAAAATTGGGAATTTTAAGATAAGGTACAAAGTACAAACGTTACCTGTGGTGTTTGGTTGGAGGAATTTAAATTTCATTCTCACTTAATTTCCATTTAATTTTGAAGGTAAATAAATTTATTCGTTTGGTTGGAAGGAATTGCAATTCTGTGGAATTGCAATTCCCTCATTTTCATGGAATTAGAATCACATGCCCTCCTTGGGATTTCAATTCCATGGATTTTAGGAATAAAAAAAGATACTCCTCAGACAATATTACCCTTCTCTTTTTAACCTAAAATTGATGCCTGACATTCTCTTTTAGTTAATACTATACATTATCTTGTTTTCTCATAACTCTTAAATATTTAAATTTGATATGTGTATATAACGTATTTATCTAAATTTTGAAAAGCAAAATTTTCTATTTGTGCGTCGATCTGATGATGATAATAATAATAATAATAATAATAACAACAACAACAACAACAACAACAACAACAACAACAACAACAATAATAATAATAATAATGGGCATTTGGACTTTATACTACTTATTCTCTTTTAATTCCCATGTATATCAAACATTGGAATTGAAATTCCTAGTACTTTTAATCTCTTCAATCAAACACTGAAATTTAAACTCTCACTTTATTCCCACATTATTCTTTTCCCATGGAATTGCAATTCCTTTCCCATATAATTCCTTCCCTCCAACCAAACGCCCTGTTATTGTTTGGTCAACAAATATTACCTTCGTTTAACCAGGTCCATATATGTTACCTTACCTTACATTTTTTTTTAAGCACTGATAATAAATTGTATGACAATATGACGTGCTCAAGAGAGAACACTTATGCTATTGTTTTATATACAATTTAAACTCTTTAAAATGTTAAATTGTATTTTTTTTTAAGAGATGTTAAATTGTATTTATATTAGTGCAACGCACATTCATTTTTTAATGTTAAACAAATGCTACTTAAAAGTCTTTCCAAAATTCAAAATTTTCAATTCAATATGTACACTTTGATAATCAAATTTATTAGTTATCTATTATCAATATGAGTGCATAATACTCAAATTCATCATCTCAATTAAAAATTTGAACCAAATGTCCGCATATCAGTTCAATTGGTATTTAGGTAATAAATTGTGGACAAAATTTAATTTTAATTTGACTTAATCTAAATTAAAAATAAATATATGATAAATTAATATTTCAAAATAACCCCTTAAAATGTGAATTTATATTAATTTTTACAACATAGTAATTCTCCTGGAATTGAAAACATAATTAGCATTGGAAATCATCATATCCCATGCAATAGTTATTGCGTGGACCGTGGTTTATACAACTATGTGGACCACGAGTCTAAAAATGACATCTTTGTGTAATTTTTTTATACGCAACACACTGCAACATACATTTTTATAACTCGTAATGTATGTTATTCTAAAGTATAATGTACATTATTATAACTCATAAAGTATAATATTTTACCTCAAAAATTTCATTATTCTAATACATAAAATATATTATTTAACACATAATATACATTATTTTAACACATAAAATTTTACGAGTTTGGGTTTGAACTGTGAACCACACAACCCATGCTCAGTGGCATTATTTAGAATCAAAATCAAACCACGTGTTTGGAATTATGTTAACACTATTGATAACGATAGGCCACGAGTCCCATGACTCATGTCGGAAATATTATATTTTTTTCACAACCGTACCCTAGGCGAGCAAATTACGAAAGTTGGGATTTAATTCAACGAATCTTATCCACTTATCAGGAAAAAAGATGTGTTAGTTTCGTAATATTAAGAGCTAATTGATTAACTTTTGTTATTGCGTTTTTAAAAAAATAAATGGATGACCATCTCAACAAATATTACATTTTTTACTGAAACATATTACTCGTTATTAAAAAGTATTAGTTCAAATGTAATATTTAGTGACTCATCCAAAAAAATTACATTTTCATTAAAAAACTATGATTTATTTCACATAAAATAGTTTCACACAAGATCACTCATAAATCATAAGAATCAAATGCAACAACAAACTTACACAAAATTTTAATTGATGAGTCCGTCACACATGATATTCTTCATGCCGTCTATATCTTTTGTGTATAGTTTGTAGACTATTATACAAAAACGAAGTTTAACTGGTGCGTGCACACCCTCAAATAGTTGTCGCGCGTTCTCCTTGTTAGCCAAATGAATGCAACGGCAACCTCATGACCAAAAAGTTTTAAAGAGAAGCTATTGTGCTCACACACGTACAATTCAAAAAGTTGTAAGAATTGTATCAGGTGTCATAGAATTGATACGTACGATTCAAAAAGTTTTAAGAATTATATCAGGTGTAATGGAATTAAAACGATGTCGAAACAATATTTCCATTGCACTTGGTGTAAATTTCAAAACCTTTTTACATCCAATTTGTATTTTATGGATGAATTACCACCTTAAAATTTATTTTTCAAAAGTTTTGATCCAACAAATTCTTTCCACCAAAAATTTGAAGTTACATTTCAACTCCTTACACTTTCTTCCATTGCATGTGTAAAAGTCTAAAGTACGACATTCTTGTAAATTTTAACATTCGAACTATTTATGATACATATCTATTAATGTTGCTAATGTGAAATTCATAAAATAAGGAGGTGGGGGCCAATGAGACATTATGGGTTTCCTTATCAATATTAGGTGGAGTAGTGATGGCAGGCAATACATATCTTCAAAATTGTTGCGTGAGTTTAAGGTGTCTTTATTTCTCTAATTTTTTATTTGACACCATTATTCATAATTTTGGAGTTTTCCAATCATACAAATAAAATAATTTCTCCAATAATACCGAGAAATATAAGATTACAGTAAATTTCATGAATTAAGAGTCAAATGGGTTTTCAAAATTTTTTTTTTAATGTAATTAAATTATCGATTTTAAAAAGTTTTAAATAAATACTTAAATTTAAGAAAAAAAAATTGTAGTTTACCTTGATTTACTTATTATTGCAGGTAAATTTATTATCAACTTCTTATTAAGATATTTAGACACATTATTATTATTATTATTATTACTATTATTATTATTATTATTATTATTATTGAAAGCAAAGCTTAAGCACTGATGAATAGGGACGAAGGAAATGGCAACCATATGTGTTTTTTTTCTTCTTGTTCATGTCACATGGTCTTAGTCCAAATGACAACAATGGATCCTATATATTGATCTTTCTTTATAAGATCGATATCAGAAAATAGTCAAATTTGGAATTTTGGATGAAGCCATCATCATCATAGCCGTCGATGATTTTCATTATTGTCATCATTTATATTTTTTGTAGTTGCTTTTAATAATAATAATAATAATTTAAAAATATAATAATAGTAAATGAATGTTGGTATATTTCATTTATCTCCATTACTTTCTTTTTTTTTTTTGATACATTATCCTATAAGAATTGTAATATACAAATTTCTTTTAAAAAAAATTACCATTATAATTTATGTTATCTTTTTTTTTTCATTATTGTTACCATGCACATGGATCCACCATATTTTTCTTATATTCTTCAATGATAATAATTTATGTAGACATTATATAGAGTAATATAATAAATAAATTTGATTTTCTAAAATATAAATATTAAATTTACAAAAATAGTTTACATGATGATGATGATATTATTATTATTATTACACAATAATATAAATATTTTCTTGATATTATTCAAATTTGATAATCAAAATTTACCATTTTAATAAATTGTAAAAGATAATTGAAATTATAGTTTTACCCCTCTAAAGTTTGATGATGACCCATCATGATCATTGAAAATTAAATTCCAACAAATGTATGTGGTTTGACAAATGGGCGGGCCCTCGACATTTGGATCTACCCGGAATGCCACTCCGGGTCAGGCCCACACTCAAGTGGGTTGCAAAATGTGGGCCCACTGCAGACAAACACCACATGGCTGCTACAGAGGAAATATTCCAACATTAGGATAAGGAAAATCACATATTTCTCTTTATTTAGACCTATCCGTTACATTATTAGTTGTCTTATATAATATCTTCACAATCAAAATTACCTTAAAAGACACCCCAACTTTAAGATAAGGGAAATCACTGTTTTCTTTAAATTGACCAATCCCATTTTATTATTATTGTCTTATAATATCTTAACGATCAAATTAAATTTGATCGATATTTTCTAATATTTCAACATTAAGATAAGAAAATTTATCTAGATTTACCTCGTTCTATGATTATTGTCTTATAATATTTTGATGATCAAATTTAATTTGAAAGGCGTTTTCTAATATTCCCACATTAAGATAAGGAAAATCATACTTCATGTTGTTTAGACCAATCCCGTGATATTATATTTATATTATCTCATAATATCTTGACGATTAAATTTAATTTGAAATACATTTACTAATATCATTATTGAACACGTTGCCTACAAAAATGTACATAACACAAAATTACAAAATATATTTTATAATACTTCGTATATATACGCATTTAAGAAATACATGAATTCTAAAATTGCATAAACTTATTATTGAATTATTACACTTTTACATATTTGAAGGGGCATCATATGATATGAGTTGCCGTGTTGGTATCTGAGTGCGTATTTTCACCTGATCTATCTTTATTGGCAATGATCGAATATTCGAATTTGATAGGAAAAGCATATTTAGGATTAGGCTAAAATGATAAATGCATAAATCATTGTAATAAGCCAAGTACCTTGTGGTTCAATGAGGTTAAGTTGTTTCTTCATATGAAAAGTTGTCAGTTCTTGATTATTTGTACATGTTTCAATAAGTTACTAGTGGGAGCGATATTGATTATTTGTACATGTTTTAATAAATTAAGGAAATAATTATGAACAAATGCACACTGCATTGTAATAGAGTAGGCAAATATTAAAAAAAAAAAAAACCATCCTAATAAGATAAAAATAGTGTAAAGAAAGGTCAAGCAAATTATGAGATGCCGTGCTAGTGGAAGAGACGCAACCCCGATGTGAGAATTAACAATTAAATCTAACCAATAAACAACTTCATTTTTACCTAACCAAAGTATCGCAAAATTTACTGTGGACCGTGGTCCACAATAAATTGTGGTCCATGCATTAAAATGGCGTCGTTTTGATTAATGAAAAGAACGAATTCCGTTCTACGCCGTTAACTCTTTATGTATAACATATTCAGTTTCATTTTATATACACTGCAGTTCCCTATCTAGCTTTCAACACAACTACAGTTCCTTTTCGATATAACTATAGTTTCAGTCGACATTATACATTCAAATATGTGAAACTGTTATTCAATTTCCTTTCAACACAACTACATTTTCTTTTATAATATACTGCAATTTCTTTTCAATACAGCTACAATATCATTTCGATATAACTACAGTTTCATTGGACAATATACACTCAAATACGTGAAACTATTATTCAATTTCATTTTATATTAACTGTAGTTTACTTTCAGCATAACAACAATTTCATTTTGATATAATTACAGTTTCAGTTGATAAAATAAAAACAAATGTGAGGCAACATCTTTTTAGATGAACTGTAGTTTCATTTACAGTGCACCGTTAAGACTTGGCGGCAGCCGTTTCTTTACTTAATGAAACAACGGCGTTTTAGAACCATGGTCCACTGTATAATGACTGCCAAAATAATACGTCGACATTTTTCTTTTAAAAAAATTTACAGAAAAACCCGTTATTAATATTTGAAAGAATAAGGGTTAAATAAGCTATTGAACTATATATAATAATATAATTAGGTCACTGAACTAAAAAAAAATTACAATTGAGTATTTAAACTAACTCATGTCGTTTAATTAGTCCAATTTATAGGTTTCTAACAAATTACCACATTGTAGAAACTTACAAATTGAATGAGCCTTATTCCATATTTGAATATGTATTTTGAGTGAAACCTTATAGTGATCATATATAAAAGAATCTAAAATAAGTAAATCAGTCTAAGTTATATAATTTATAATTTTGTATCTAAATATGATGTAGTTTCATTATTACCACCATTCTGTTAATTTAACTCATCGGACAATTATAATGTTTTTCCATATTTGAGGAGTTGATACGAGAGATTGGATTGCTGACTTGATCACACGTACGTTTGGAAAAGTTTTAAGTGTCACTATAACGTTGATGCACGTCTAGAAGAGTAGTAGAGCAAGTGGACAAGTAGCACTGTCGTTCTGAAATTTCAATCTCTGATCTCATCTGATCTGCAACTGGCGTCTGAGAGTGGGAAGAAAAAAGCCGGTGCGCGTGTTGACAACACGAGCTGAATTATTGAACACGTGATGGGGACTTAGATATTTCATATTTATTACCGATCAATCAAACCAAATATTTTGATTTTTTTTTCTCTCCCATTTTAGTGGCTACTATTATATAGTATAGTACAAATAATTGGAGTCCACTTTGGGTTATAAAAGAGCCCATAATAAAGACACTGTCCCTGTCCCGTTAATCAAAAATATCTCTCGCAAGTTGTCCGCGTCCGACAAAGCTATAATCCACGAGGTGGAATTAGGTATCCTCAATCAATCTTTCTACTGGTAGGCGATCAATTCGGTTTGATTTGTTTTTAATGGTTAACATCAACTGTAAGTTCACTAGTTTGTTGTTTTTTGGCGGCTCAACAAGTGTTGGTTAACCTTTTCTAGTGACGAGGAAAACCATAATTCGAAAATCAATACAACTAATTTAATTATGAGAGTATAGTGTTACAAGAATTGAACTTGTCACTTCGACATGAAAGTCATGTTTCATTAATTAGATTAATTTTTTTTTCTTTATAACACAAGGGAAATCATAATATGAAGATATAATGCTACGAGTTTGACAGAGAATGTATTGGTAAGAATTGAATTTGTCAATTTCAAATACAATAATCATGCTCTACTTACTCAATCACGTCTATTAGGATGAACGTAACACCAGTTGCAGCCGGAAAATGTCCAGTGGGCACGGGAAGGATCCATCAACATAGCCAAGCAAATTCTATCCTCAGAGAAATGACACCAATTACATAGGTCAAAATAAATAATTACGAATTGTTGATTTGATGGAGACGAAATGGTGCGCGGTAGATAAGGAGATGGGCGCAACCCGCGGCAACAAGACAGTCTGCTTAGAGTTGACAGAATTGTAGTTGGGATCCCCCATATAAAAAAGAAATCTGGAACCTGATACCATATGAGAGCAGATTTTTTGTATTGTCCAACCTATCACAGTTTACCTAGAATAAATATATACAGAAGCTAACTAATACTAAAATCATAATACCCATAGGACTATATATTACTAATAATTAGGCGGTTTGGTCTCTGATTTGAGTAGCACTACTGCACTAGAGATCACACTAAAATAATGCATCATAACATCAAAGCCTAAAAAGGAATTTTGATTGGAATAATACTAGAAAATCCAGACAACATACAGTAGCAAGAACACTATAAATGCCTTAGCTTGTTGGAATCAAATAACAGAATGTATTTATACAAAAAAAAATACTGGTTATCATCATCACTAGAATACAAATAGTAATGGAGTACAGTTAATTAAATAGAAGTCACATTTACAAACATTCTTAAAATTCATATATATATTTTTTGGTTTTTTCAGTTATTAATCAAGGAATCTGTTCAGCCTTGCTCATGAGCTGCAGTATAGATTTGGCCTTCCTCTGGGCTCTATCAGTGCCACTCTGCGCCACTTCCACCAGCGGATTATACACCCCGAACTGCAGCGCCGCCAGCATGAGATTAGAATTGTGCGATCCCAGTTCGAGCAGAACCGCCGCCGCGCATTCCTTATTCTTCGGGGTCCCATCCTGTACGAGGTTGACCAGCGTTTCGACAAACTTCAGTTGTCCCATTTCCTGTCTCCCTGTCGGGTGGGAAGCAAAGATGAGCAGAATGGAGAGAATTTCGTCGACAATGTCGAGTTTCTTGTCCATCAGGAATTTAAGGAGAGGTTCTATGATTCCGCCCTCGATTGCCCTGGTTTTGTTGGCTTGGTTGAGACAGATGTTAAAGAGCGCTGTAATGGCGTCTTTTTTGCCCCGGATAGTCCCGCCTTTTAGGAGGTCTATCAATGGCGGGATTCCATTACGGGACCCGATTTCCACCTTGTTTTCGTCCAGCATTGACAGGCTGAACAGCGCGGCGGCGGAGTTTTCCCTGGCGCCGACCGTCCCTTTTTGAAGAACTTCAATAATGGCGGAAATTGGATTCTCTCGGGATATCAGTTTCTTGTTTGATTCGTCCAAGGAGAGGTTTAGCAGTGCCGTGACGGCGTGTTCTTGGATTCTGGAATCCGGGTAGGATAGCAATTGGACGAGAGGGGGGATTGCGCCGCAGCTAGCGATTGAGATTCTGTTTTCTGAGCTTCCCTTGGAGAGGAGGCGAATCTTTTCAACTGCTTTTCGTTGTTCTTCCAGGAGGTTGGAGGAGAGGTTGTGGACTAGTGTTTGGAGGTCCGAGGAATCTTTGTTGATGTGAGTGTCGGCATTTGCAGGCGGGTCTTTCTTAGGGAGTGGGAAGTTGTGGATCTCACTCCATTGTTGGATTAGGTTCTTGAGGGCAATGTTTGGTGCTAGTAGTAAGTTTGCCAATGCCTGCCCGGTTTTCGGACATGTCTTGTGGTTTGAATCCAACCATCGTTGTATACTTTCCCTTTCATATGTCTGCAAACACATGAATTTAAAGGGTACAACCTCAGCTAAGTTAGTCAGTTGATTTGGTATCCATAAGCTTACAAGTTTGATTTTAACCGGAGCAGCCTATTAATCTTCTTGGTTTTATAAAGCCAGCTATGGCAACTTAAGTTGGTTTATCTTGTGATCGCTTGTCGACTAAGGTCACAAGACGAATTTACCTAGTGCGTACCCGCGGTAGGGGCGAAACCACCTTGTGGTCCTTTGTCGACTAGAGTCATAAGACATATTTACCTAGTGCATATACTGGGGGTGCTAGTGAGATTAGATCTCAGGACATATGATATCAAAATTTAAGGAATAACTAACTAAGTTAGCTAAATATTTAGTAACTTGTATATACATTAAGTTTTTATATATATAACTACATCATTCACATATTGTCCTTTGTCGACTATGGTCATATATAAAGGAGTGGGGAGAGCCTAGGGGGGCAACTACCCCTATTGCCCTTATCTGGATCTGCTTATTCTTTGGGTAGTGACTATAGATTTCTCTCGTCATTAAAAAAAAGAAAGAAAGACAATTCAAGACAGGTAAACATGCGAATTAAGGATTTAAAGGTAGATGCTTGCTTCACAAGGCGGGAATGTTAGATTCCTACCTGTCCTGTTGAAATAATAACGGGGTCTGACATGATCTCAAGTGTGATAGGGCAAAGGAACTCGTTAGGAATGACAACAGAAGCGGCCTTTTCCTGGGACTTTGTCATGACAAAATCACTGTCTTGGAATTCAGGTTCTTCTGGCAGCCCCGCGGCTCGTTTGAACTTGTTTAGGAGGTCAATGATTTGCTGCATTGCCTCGGGTTTGAGCTGCCCCTTCTTGTCCTTAACCAGTTTTCTCACTAAAATCGTCTCGCGATTTAGCTCTTCCAGTGTCTGCAATCCCAGCTTATGCGCCAGCCTCTCTATGCTCGCGCTGTCTGCATTTCTACCATCTTTATTGTACACCGACACCAATAAATCCATCACTAGCTCCATGTCTTGCGTGTCGGTCCTCCCCTTCACTTTTTTGAGTTGCATTAGTATCTCGTCCATCTTGAATGTCGTTCAGAAGAGCGAACGAGGTTTGCAATTCGAGACATTTTTTCAAGAATATGTTAGGAGGAGAAGAAGAAATTGAAGATTTTAGCAGTTTTTAAGGTTACCAAATACTAACCTGTTGTTTCACTTGGTCTGAAATCCCAAGTTCAGCATAAGGCATTTCAGACAAGGCATGGTTTAGTTTGTCATAAACATCATGGAATTTCCCCAAGATGGCCCCATTTTCCAGTGCCTAAAAAAAACAACATTAACACAACCTTAAAGTTCCCACACCAAAACATGAGAGGAGGACAAAATTAAAGAAAAGCATACCAGGTAGATTCTGCTGTCACCATGGCAAGTTTTCAGCAGCTTCTTGGAGGCCTTTGCGGCCTTCTTCATTGTCATCAGACATCGAGAGCCCGGGTCGGGGATCGTGGTTTCGACCTCCCTAACCTCCAACAATAACGGCAATAACTGTTTCAACCTCCACACAAGAGTCTCACATTCTTTTTTTTGACTCACCCTGTAACTCTCAAAAGACTTGGCCTGTTCTATCAGCCCTATGATCTCTTGAACCAGTAATTTTGCCTCCTCTGGGGTTGTTTGGGTTGTCACATTCTCCTCCTCCATATCTCGATCTTCTCGCGCATGAATCGCCCCCTCAAAACAATCACCAACCCGGATAAATTAGAGTTTCTGTAAGTTCCCGACTCGAATTTCAAAGAGTGATCGATTTGAGAGGTAAATGGTTAATCAATTTTTACAAAAAGGGACAGCAAAAATCCAACCAAAAACTTTTTCTATGAATAAACTTCTTGATTTCCTCGGAATTGAGGTTGTAACATTGCTGCGGTTTTCTTGGAGGAGTGTCAATGGAGAAGATAAAAAACAGGGAAATTTGTGCGGCTGCTTCTAACATGAGGGAGAATTTGAAAGGTAGTTGAAATTAACGGTCATCTAGAAATGAATTTTTTTTTGAGTGGAAATTGAAAATTGTTAATAAATTTAACCAAAAAAAAAAAAAGATTAGATGGATTGAGATTTGAGATTGGTATAATGTTTTGTTCATGTTCAAAGCTTGATTTATTAACATACAATTTTAAATATTTTTATGACAAAATAAATCGAGAGATCGAATCATTTTTTATTCGTTAACATATTTAAGTCATATATACATTATAATAAAATTTTAGTCATAATATTTGGATTTTTGTTACATGCTTTAAGCTCTTATATATGACTGTTGTATATGTAATTTTCACTTTCTTTTTTTTTTGTTTCTTTTTAAAACTTTTTTTTTCTTTGTTGGTAAGTATGATGGAAATAAATTAAAGTGAAATAATTTTTATTGGATGCAGTATATATGCTGGTGATTGGACTAAGAAGTCGACTAGATTTGGGCAACTACTGGCACTATAAGAGGTAGGTATTAGAGCATCCTTAGTAGTAGGATTTTTTAATACTATTTTTGAGGAGTTTTTGTAGGTGCGATTAGAAAGAGAAAATGAAAGAAAAGGAAAAAAATTGTCTGATTTAAAAATAACTAGTATTTTACCCGTGCGATGCACGCAAATTTTTTGTGTTATTATCAATTTAAATAAAAAAAATTAAAAAATTAAAAATATATTAAAATGTACAATATAATAATATAGTTGAATTTTTATATATTTGGTCAAGTATCTATTATCATAGCATACAAAATTAAAATTAAAATTAAAATTTTGTATCATCAATATAATCTCTAATCATGTACACAATTAGATAAATTTATAGAGAAAAAATTTACATAATTAAATTGAATTGTTCCTAATCGTATTTCATATATATTATTCCCAATTACGTACATTAACATAATATAGTAATATTTTTTTGAATACTATGATAATATACATCATATAGTAATTTGATTGTTGGAATTTTTATTTTTTTTAAATATTATCATTAGAGGAATTTAATTACGTACATTAACATAATATAGTAATATTTTTTTAATACAATAATATACATCATATAGTAATTTGATTGTTAGAATTTTTTTTGAATATTATCATAAGAGGAATTTAATTATGTACATTAACATAATATAGTAATATTTTTTAATTTAATACTATAATATACATCATATAGTAATTTGCTTGTTTGAATTTTTATTTTTTTTAATATTATAATGAGAGAAATTTAATTACGTACATTAACATAATATTGTAATATTTTTTTCCGATACTATAATATACATCATATAATAATTTGATTGTTGGAATTTTTTTTTGAATATTATCATGAGAGAAATTTAATTACGTACATTAACATAATATAGTAATATTTTTTTTTATTGTTGGAATTTTTTTAAAATATTATCATGAGAGAAATTTAATTACATACATTAACATAATATAATAATATTTTTTGAATACAATAATATACATCATATAGTAATTTGATTGTTATAATTTTTTTTTAATATTATCATGAGAGGAATTTAACTACGCACATTAACATAATATAGTACGTAGTAATATTTTTTTGAATACTATAATATACACCATATAGTAGTTTGATTGTTGGAATTTTTTTTGAATATTATCATTAGATAAATTTAATTACGTACATTAACATAATATAGTAATATATATTTTTTGAATACTATAATATACATCATATAGTAATTTGATTGTTAGAATTTTTTTGAATATTATCATGAGAGAAATTTAATTATGTACACTAACATAATATAATACGTAGTAATGTTTTTTTTAATACTATAATATATATATCATATAGTAATTTGATTGTTATAATTTTTTTTAAATATTATCATGAGAATAATTTAATTACGTGCATTAATATAATATATAATATGGTAATATTTTTTTGAATACTATAATATACATCATATAGTAATTTGATTGTTGGAATTTTTATTTTTTTAATATTATCATGAGAGGAATTAAATTATGTACATTAACATAATATAGTAATATTTTTTAGGGAAAATGGCATCTTTAGTCCCTGAGTTATAGGGGTAGTGTAGACTCAGTCCCTGAGTTATGGCTGTATGCGAGTTTAGTCCCTCAGTTATTCGCAAAGTGGCGAGTTTAGTCCCTGGCCATTAAATTTGACGAAAAAATTTAAAAATATTCAAAATTTGAGGGGTAAAATAGGAAATTCACATTTTATTATTCTTCTTATATCAAAATCACTTTTACAACATTATTTTTCACTTCTTAGCCTAATTATTTTCAAGATTTTTCATTTTTAAAAGCATTTTAATAACTTTCAAATGACTTGTTAGGAACCTGACTCTCGTATAACACACTTAAAACTTAGCACAAATAAAGAAATGCATGATCATTGTATTTAGATGTATGAAACACACTATCCTAACAAGTTTTTATCTTTTTACTAAGCAACAAATGTAATAAAATTAAAACTTTTGAGATAGGATAGTGTGTAAAAAAATCTCAAAAGTTTTAATTTTATTACATTTGTTGCTTAGTAAAAAGATAAAAACTTGTTAGGATAGTGTGTTTCATACATCTAAATACAATGATCATGCATTTCTTTATTTGTGCTAAGTTTTAAGTGTGTTATACGAGAGTCAGGTTCCTAACAAGTCATTTGAAAGTTATTAAAATGCTTTTAAAAATGAAAAATCTTGAAAATAATTAGGCTAAGAAGTGAAAAATAATGTTGTAAAAGTGATTTTGATATAAGAAGAATAATAAAATGTGAATTTCCTATTTTACCCCTCAAATTTTGAATATTTTTAAATTTTTTCGTCAAATTTAATGGCCAGGGACTAAACTCGCCACTTTGCGAATAACTGAGGGACTAAACTCGCATACAGCCATAACTCAGGGACTGAGTCTACACTACCCCTATAACTCAGGGACTAAAGATGCCATTTTCCCTATTTTTTAATACTATAATATACATTATATAGTAATTTGATTGTTGGAAATATTTTTGAATATTATCATCATAGGAATTTAATTGCGTACATTAACATAATATAATAATATTTTTTTGAATACTATAATATACATCATATAGTAATTTGATTGTTGGAATTTTTTTTTTGAATATTATCATGAGAGAAATTTAATTATGTACATTAGCATAATATAATACGTAGTAGTGTTTTTTTGAATATTATAATATTCATCATATAGTAATTTGATTGTTGAATTTTTTTTAAATATTATCATGAGAGGAATTTAATTACGTACATTAACATAATATAATAATATTTTTTTGAATACTATAATATTCATCATATAGTAATTTGATTGTTGGAATGTTTTTAAATATTATCATGAGGGGAATTTAATTACGTACATTAGCATGCATTATATAATAATATTTTTCTGAATACTATAATATACATCATATTGTAATTTGATTGTTGTAATTTTTTTTAATATTATCATGAGAGAAATTTAATTACGTACATTAACATAATATAATACGTAGTAATGTTTTTTTGAATACTATAATATACATCATATAGTAATTTGATTATTGGAATTTTTTTAAATATTATCATGAGAGGAATTTAATTACGTACATTAACAAAATATTGTAATATTTTTTTAATACTATAATATACATCTTATAGTAATTTGATTGTTGGATTTTTTTTTGAATATTATCATGTGAGGAATTTAATTACGTACATTAACATAATATAGCAATATTTTTTTTGAATATTATAATATTCATCATATAGTAATTTGATTGTTGGAATTTTTTTGAATATTATAATGAGAGGAATTTAATTACGTACATTAACATAATATAGTAATTTTTTTTGAATACAATGATTTAATAGAGTAATACCAGTTAAATATTTTAATTTGGAACAATGATTCAAATATTTTTTTTTCGAATACAATTATTCTCAATATAATCTTATATTGAAAAGTCTATTATAGCAATTTCAACCTTTCAGTATTTTATTAACATCCTTATATACAAAAACAAATCATTATAATCATATAACATTGAAGACATCTACATATCGAGAGCTGATTTAATTATAACATTTAGTTTAATTTCAACCTTACAATCATTATTTTATACTAGTATATATCATATAGTAATATATATATATATATAACGCAAGATTAAAATATTTTGAACCATAATTGAATTGCATGGTATAATAACTATAATTTTATTTAATAATTATTACTTTTCATGTGACTATTTTGTTAATATATGTACATAAATAAAGAATCCATACAGGAATGGAATCGAATAAATTATTGTATTAATTTTTGTGTATAATAAGGAATAGAATAACATTTTGAATATTTTTGTCAATTTTAGCCATAAATAAGGAATGCTAGAATTTCTGATAAAGAATTATTATATAATATTGTGTTGACCGATTTCAAATTTTTTGAACTAGAATGCGGGAAAGCTAGCACTTCTGTTTTAATATATATAGATGATAATAATAATAATAATAATAATAATAATAATAATAATAATAATAAGATAAAATTACATTTTTAGTCCCGTGACTATTGAGGTCCCGTTAATTTCAATACATGACTTTAAAAACTAACAACTTAGTCCCGTAACTATGTATTTTTTAACACATTTAGTCCATCTGATCTGGCCAAATCACCGGCCAAATATCGCTGAAAAAAACCATTTTTAATTATTTAATCATGGGGGCAAATTGGTCATTTCACCTCGTCTCCTTCTTCGTTCTTCTTCCCGTCTCTGGCGACGCTCTCGATATTGTTTTATGCAGAATAACCTGGAGACTGACTTCTTTTACGGAGTATGGAGAGGCAAGTAGGTATCAAGTTCAAGAAATTATTGGAAAAGGTAGCTATGGAGTTGTGAGGTCTGCAGTTGATACTCAAACTGGAGAACGAGTTGCAATTAAGAAGATCAATGATGTGTTTGAACATGTTTCTGATGCCACTAGAATTTTGAGATAAATCAATCTTCTCTGGCTATTACGACACCCAGATATCGTAGAAATAAAACATATTATTCTTCCTCCTCCTTGGAGAGAATTTAAAGAGATATTTGTTATTTTTGAATTGATGGAGTCTAACCTTCAGCGTCGCCGGAGACGGGAAGTAGAACAATGAAGAAGAAGGAGTAGAGCGTGAAATGACTAATTCGCCCCCATGATTAAATAATTAAAAATGGTTTTTTTTTTTTTTTTCCGGCAATATTTGGCCGGATGGACTAAATGTGTTAAAAATGCATAGTTACGGGACTAAGTTGTTAGTTTTTAAAGTCGCGTAATGAAATTAACGGGACCTCAATAGTCACATGATCAAATGTGTAATTTTCTCTAATAATAATAAAGCAAACTGTCAGACACGCTTGACGCGCCCGCTAGGCGCATTTGTGACTTCCATGCAGCTTTGTGTGGTTGAAATTAATATGCTGTGGGTCCCACTTTCTGCAAAAAACCAAGTCCTTGCAAATTATTCCCTTCCCCTCTCTCTCCTGCCATGTTGTCACTTTTTCTCAGAGCATCCCTTCCAATGGATATTGAGGAGATTTTGGAATAGTGGAAGATGGCATTGAAGATAGAGAAGAAAGAAAGAGAAGGAGCTTGGATCATCTGCAAATGTGAGTTTTTCAAAGAGTAACCTAAATTAGTTTGCATCACTGCTGTGCGCGTGTTTCGCACACAGCAGGTGCCCACTCGGGTGCGTGCACCACACACGCCTGATGGGCGTGTCAGGCGCGCTTAACACCTATGACTTTTTATTTTTTAATTTTTTTTAAATCAAATGTGTTTTTTTTCATCCCTCCCATTTTCTCTTTCTTAATCACACTTACAAAAACTACTCAAAAACTGCGAAAAAACTCCACTAATAAGGATGTTCTTACATAAACCAAATAAAAACCCTGATAGCGGTGCTCTTAGTAATGGAATAATATAGTGTGAATGTTGATGATTTGGCTATGATGGTGATCAGACCTTAACATACATCGACTTTTAAGGCTATGAAGCCTAGTCATCTAGATTGGGAGAGGATGACAAAATAGGCCACATTTGCTGCCACTATCATGGACGTGACTTTTAGGATCAACACGTGTAATGATCAACTTGAGTTACTAGTTTATCGCTAGTAAAAAACTCCACATGTGCTTCTCCTTATTCCAATGCTATAAATAGAGATATCCTAAAATGATTAAAGGGAGAGTTAGTGCACTTCTCGACCACTATAGAACCTCCCGAGTACCATTGTATTATGCTTAGATTGTACTAATTTAAAACTCTTCATGGCATAATACCAACAAACGAATGAATTTTTGTTGCAGATATTAATGGCAATTTTCATGGTGTATGTTACCTGTACATGACGGAAGTAATGTCTTGCAGATAAGCACTATAATGAATTAAGAATCGCGACCATACCACCATCCAACTGGAATCTGGTTGCACTAGTGCGATCACGACTCTATCTACTAAATACACCGACAACTCTTACACTATTTTATTGTCAGACAATGTTTTAATATCATAGATGATTTGTTTGCCAATGATTAGTTGTACGCGAGTGTGATAACTATAAGAAGTATCTTGGTGAGTATTTGAGGAGAATTGTCCCAAATTTTGATCATAACTTGGTTGAATTAATTTCATCTTGCTGGATGGAATACTTGTGGAGTTGTGGTTAGTTTTTCTTTAGTTTTCAAGGCAACCAATACAAACCCCAAAACCTACCCACTAGTTATATATATTAGGCGAGAGAGGTCCCTTTGCCTTGTGGGCTTTTCTTTTTGAATAATAGCAAATATATTAATAAAAAATAGGAACGTTTACAACAAAGCAAAAAGAAATGGTTAAGCATTTCTTACAGTCAGATATAGAAACAATAATCTTCCTAGCTAGATGCTACAGAAAACTTGATTCATAGATTGCATTACAAATTGGAAGCTTTCCTTGAAGGAAGTTATTGCTCCATTAGATTCATTTATGGTCTGGCTAGACATAGGCAAGGCTAGTGGAACAGCCTTGCATACGCCCTTGGGAAATTATCTCCAGTCTTCTTGCTCATAGACAATATTCACCTCTGCAAATCATGGTTGAGAAGACGCTCTTTTCTATTGTCGTCTAGGTTGCTCAGGATGAGTTTCGCAACCACCATGACCATTTTAATCAAATCACGCTCCAAAGCTCCAAAACACCTTGTCAAAATCAATTAAAAGAAGAAAAAACTCGTGAAAGTAACGAGAGGAACATACTCGTAAAAATAACCCAAAAGAAATGAATTAAGGTAAGCCCAATAGCCTAATGCAAAATAGCCTAAGTCTCGCCCTAAATCAGATATGCTCATCTGCTTGACTGCTTCTCGCCTTCTCCGCTTCTCCACTCCACAGTCCGCACTTCAGCGACACTCCGGCCTCAATCGCCTCATGCCCGCTACCAAATAAAATATTTTATTTCTGAAGATTAAGCTTTCTGGAGATGGAGGGGAGCCGTGAGAGGGGCGGTGGCTGATGAGAAGGGAAGTCGATGGAAGAACAGGGAAAGAGGATAAGGGCGGCGACAGTGGAAGGCGAGGAGGAAGAGGAAGCAGGCGAGGCCGATGGAGAGAAAACGGCGATGAAGTGGACGACGGTGGGGGATGCGAGGATGGAATGGAGAGGAGATATGAGAGAGGAGTCTGCCTTGTGGGCTTTTCTGGTTCTTCTCTTTGCCCTTTGGCATTTGATTTTCTCTATTTCTTCATTTGTTTTGTTTTGTTGTAGTCAATTTGATTGAATTTTTGCATCGATTACGTAAAAACAATTTTCTATCTTTGAGATTTGCAGACTTTGAAAAACCATTGGTAGTCTTCTCTATCATGTCTATCATATACGAGCTTACCGGCGACGGCTCGGAAATGGTTTTTCCGGAGAATACCAATCGAATGTATAGTGTTGTGGGTGCGAAATTTTCGGATTCTGGGTTCAGCTACTTGGGGCAAGCCTTGAATGGTTCGATTACTGTCAGGTAGCTTTTTGCTGCAGAAAGATTCTGGCTTTGAGTCCATCAAGTTTAGTTTGATTTGATAAATTTCCAAGTAATGCATAAAGTTTGGTTCTTTGAGCTTAATAATATGCTTTATGGCTACCTTTTTGGTGAATTCTGTAATTAGCCTATTTGTTATTGCATTCTGTTGTTTTAGGGAGTTTCTGCATGTGGTTTGTGTACTGGTAAACCTGATTCTAGCCAAGTCGGCAAAGGATCACAAGGAAGTAAACCAGCCTGCCAGGTTGCTCATAGTTGACTGGCTCAAATCTAGAAGGCCAATAGTGTACTCCCACTGAGAGTGAAACTTGATTTGGCTGTGTGGTGAGCTTTTGGGTCAAGGATGTGATGGATTTTCAATTAATCTTTTAGTTAGGAGATAGATAACAATGGTCAAGGGAAGGAACTAACGTTCTTAGTTTTTGTATTGATTCACTTGAATGCACATGTAGAACTTAGCGCAGATTTGTCCCGGGTTAATCAGTCTAGGAAAAGTGATTAGATTGGTAAAGGAATACAGTAACAGTGCATGAGTTGAGGTAGCTACCAGTAGGCTGAAAACATCATAGTCTGCATGGTTATATTGTTGATTTTTATGCGAATATGATGAACTGGAACACTTTACTTAAACAGGTTTACATTAGTTATTCCCTCTATTGGGTGATAATATTCTTCTGTTCATCCTTCGAAAGTTTAGTGCCAAGTGCCAACACCTACATTAAATATTCATTCGCTCTGATTCTTCTATATATGGAGATGTTATTAGATTTGAATGGTCATTTTATTCTCTTTTATCTTACCTTTTCTTCATTGTTGCAATATATATTTTGAATTCCTCCTTGAGTGAAATCATCTTCTGACATTCTTGTCTTGTAAACTATTCGGTTCACAGCTTCATTTTGTATGCAAATTTTGGCTTGGTTTTGCCCTATGGAACAAGGTTGCACTTCCCTTTCATAGGTACGCAATCATAATTCTTTTTGAATTGAAATATTCTAATCAATACAAAAAGATAATCCAATTTCGATTATATTTTATATGAATTTGGTATGATAATGAATAATTAAAACCATTGGGTTTGCTAATCAAATAAGAAAAAAGAAGTTATGTGAATTTCTCATATTGGATTGAATTTACTCATTGAAACCTAAAAGAATCCATTTGACTTATGTTTACGTGAATTGAATTTTATTACCAAAACATAAAAAAGAAGCCATTTTTTACTTCTATCTTATGCAAGTTTGCTTATATATATAGCGGGTACTTACAGGAGCTGATGTTCAGCGTAGTTAGTGTACTTCTCGCACGTTTTGCTCCACTGCTTGAAGCCAACGAGTGTGCATTGGGCTGTGAAAACTGCGGCAGCTGCTAGCTCAGAAGGCGGGAACCTCAGCATTTGGTATTCCACGAGGAAGAGCTCGAGGAGGAAGAAAGATAAGCACTCCAGCTGTTTTAAAATCAGACAAAAACCGTCATAACATGTTACAGACTAGGTTGGTACGATGAGAGAATTTAGTTTTTATCGGTGGTTTTCCAACATACCTCCTTATCAGATTGCGCAGCTTTAAGGAACCTCATAATGAACACATATGGTGTAGGCACCGAGAAGTTGAATTGTAAGGTATTAGCCATTATTATCTCCTGTCAGTAAGGAATGCAGTCGAAGTTAAAATGATTGGAGAAAAACGAAGGATTAGGATATCATTTTGCAAAAAAAAAACCTAGAAAATTGATTATTGTTTTTTGACTTAATACCATTTGGGATACTCCGAGTATAGTAGTTTTGCTATGTTTAGTCCTAAACTTTCAAGTTAACCACCCATGGTTATTCAACTTTCAAATTTTTAACCAGCCATGGTCCTTTCAGAAGTAAAGGGCAAAGTCGTCCTTTTAGAAGGACCACGGCAGGTTAAAATTTGAAAGTTGAAGGACCACAGGAGGTTAACTTGAAAGTTTAGGACTAAACGTGGCAAAACCACTATACTCGGAGGATCTCATATGGCATTAACTGTATTTTTTTTAATCAAAAATAATTACCATGTCGAGAACTTCTTGTCTACAGTAAGCGATGTCAGAAATCAATATGAAGTCCACTATAGCCGGGGCATATACTTCTTCATACTTGCAGGCGAGAAGCATTGCTGTCACCCCCACAAGCTGCAGTTTTTCTCTACTTATTGGTTCGACGGCTAAGAACCTATCGACGAGGTTCACAGTGAGGTACAACGTCCCATCCATTAGTGCAAACTTTTGATGCACCTACACATTCGATAGATAGCGCGTAAGCTAAGCTACAAAACGGCTATGCACAAATAATTCTTTTTGAATTGAAATATTCTAATCAATACAAAACAATAATCCAATTTCGATTATATTTTATATGAATTTGGTATGATAATGAATTATTAAAACCATTGGGTTTGCTAATCAAATAAGAAAAAAGAAGATACAATTCGATTTATTTATGTGAATTTCTCATATTGGATTGAATTTACTCATTGAAACCTAAAAGAATCCATTTGACTTATGTTTACGTGAATTGAATTTTATTACCAAAACATAAAAAAGAAGCCATTTTTTACTTCTATCTTATGCAAGTTTGCTTATATATATATATATATATATATATATATATATAGTGGTAATTGTGTGCCTATTATTTTTAGGAAACAAAACATTTTTGTTTGGTAATATATTCTCGCTTTCATCTTCTCAAAACATTGCTTTTTGAAAGTTTAATTTGTGATATCTTACTTTTCCATTCAGCAGAATGTGACCTGGTGCACCGAGCTTGTTGTACCCTTGTAATTGTAAATTTGTAATCTGCCTATACTTTGAATTCAGTGAAAACATCGATGCATGAATATTTACTTAACAAACAATGAACATTTTGTGGATGAAAATTACAAATGTGACTAGCATTTACTTCAAAGTTCGTGAACATTTGTTTCAAAAGCATTTAACATCAAAATGAACATCACTCTCAATTTTGATGAAGATCGCCCCCAAGGCATCAACCATGATGAACATTTGTTGTGGGGGCAAAACGTGGTGGATTTGGATTCTGGAGTCCATAATATGCATATGAATCATTTATGTAATTTTTCATTGCTTGCAGCATTCTCATTAAACAAATTCGCCGTGGTCTTCATCATGGAGCAATGGTAACAAATTGACACGTTTTGTGACGACAGTTCATTGTGTTAGGAGGAAAGATAAATTTACCTAATTGAAGTGCCGATCCCATTTTAGGTAAATCTTATATCTTGTTGAGGAAAATTAATTTTGCATTTGTTTTTATACAATACGTTTTGAGCTCTATTCAGTGATCATAGTGTATCTTAATATATTACTTCCAATTTTTCTGCATAGGAACATCATTAGCCAGTTATTTAGCCCTGATAGAAGAGTTAATAATTCAATAACCAATATCACATTGTACCACTGTCATATGTAATTCTTGCTCAGTTAAAACAAATGGGAAAGTGTAATAAGATTTTTGGACTTCAAAGTAAATTAAGTTGAAGAGGATAATTTTCGGGGAAAGCTACCCTTCTTCCTTTTGTATTTGCCCATCAAGCATGACTTGCCTGCTTCTTTTATTTTATTTTGTTTATACATATGATTTAGATGTGATGCAACTGGTGTTTTTGGCTTACCGCTAGTTACAAATGGACTTCTAAATTAACACTTGACTAGGTGTGATTTCATGAAACCATCAATCTTTCTTATGCGATTTCTTGGCCTTTTTGAGTTCTACATTATCTTTATTGAAGTTGATGTAGAACACAAGTTGAAGGAAGAACACAAACACATTAGTTTTAGAACTCAAGAAAACAATATATTTTTTCAATGCCTTGAAATACAAAATGCCTTACTATATATGCCATATCCAAATGGAAACACAAGACAAAGGTATAAATGCAAAGTTTAGGGAATGGAAAAGGACATATGGAGCCAATATAACATAAATACTAAATTTAAATAAAGCAACTAATATTAGAAGTGGTGGGGGAACTATAGTGGGATCCCTATACTTTCCAACTCTCATCCACCTCAAACCCACGGTGGGTGGACTTTTACTCACCCCTATCCCACCGAATGCAGGTATCCACTACTTTTTATCTTATTAAATAATGAGTTAATTCCATTTTTGTCCTAGATTTATAGGTTAAAGTCCACTTTCAGTCCTTTTTTATAAGAACATTCTTATTTGGTCCTAGTATTATTGTAGCATGACCATTTTTGGTCATCTATCAACAAAATTGTTGAAATGCCGTTAAATACAAGGACATTTGATCTTTGTTATACAAAGTAGATTGACCCGCTATATTTTTTATGTTTAAATTTTTTTTTTTTAAAAAATCCACAATTGAAAACCAAAATGCCCTGTATTTAACAACGTGTCGACATTTAAACTGCTTTGTTAATAGAGGATAAAAAATGGTCATGTCACAATAATACTATGACTAAAAGTGGATGTTCTGAAAAAAAAAAAAAAGAAATAAAAGTGGATTGCCACCTATAAATCTATGACAAAAAAATGAAATTAACTCTTAAATAATTTTTAAAAATTCAATAATATTTAAATTATTTACACAGTCAAATTTACTATCTATATTAAAACATAAAATACTAAAAGTATTCATATATAATAACTGAATTGTTTAATTTTTTATTTTTTTTTCAATCAAATTTATCTATTTGCAACTAAGAAGCAAAATTTAGGGTGATTTGTAGTTCTTGTAGAATTTTAATAACTTTTGGTACTTATTCTACTATTAAGTATTACGGAGTAAATAATAAATGCTATATATATGTGTGTGTGCCAGTGTGGGTGTAACATGGTTGGTCGGGTTGGTTTTTATGCGTGTTTGGTATATAAAATCAACATGACTTGAACCCATTATAAGTTTAGTTTTTAAAACTCAACCCCCTCCAGCTCATCACCCGTGCAAGTCGGGTTCATGTGAGTACTCAGATTAGATTAGAATTGCCATCCCAATGGAGGAGGCGGGCTAATTAAAGTAAAAATTTGAAAGGAGAGGGGCTTTCGGTCTATAAATTCCCATTTCTTATTTCCTCTCTACTCTACTCTTTCCAATTTCATTTGACGATAGCCCCAAACACCAACTTCGAGCATATCGCAGATAGAGATAGGTACAGAGAGAGCACAAAAATTACTTCATTAATTTTAAATTGGTGTAGGTTTCTCTGTTTGGTTGTTTTTTTTTATCGTGGTTATTCAGAACTTTTTTAGATTTATCAATGAAAGTTTGATCTTTGATTGAGTTCTTTTAGATTCTCTGTTGTCCTGTGGGTACTTCTCATTTTTCTTTTGAATTTTTTATGTGATGGATACTTGATTTTCTCCTGATATGGAAATTTTATTGTAAATTTTTTTAAATTGGTGTAGGTTTCTCTGTTTGGTTGTTTTTTGTTATCGTGGTTATTCAGAACTTTTTTAGATTTATCAATGAAAGTTTTGATCTTTGATTGAGTTCTTTTAGATTCTCTGTTGTCCTGTGGGTACTTCTCATTTTTCTTTCGAATTTTTTATGTGATGGATACTTGATTTTCTCCTGATATGGAAATTTTATTGTTAATTCTGATCACGAGTATTGATTTCTTTTACTTATTAGTGAATTTTATTTTTCTTGTGTTGGGGCTTCTGTGATTTGATGATTTCTTTGTTTTAAGCAGAATTTGTTGGCAAAGATGGTTAGATCAGATGAGAATGATGCAGGTGTTGTCAGGGCTTCAGATCTCCCAAGTAATCTAAAACTTAAAATTTTCCATTTTCTTTTATCCCTTATCTTGTGTTACTCAACGTTATTGAGAAATAATACTTGATTATTTGTTTTTGTAATTTAACGTTTTGCAAAAAACCCCTCTTTGATATGGGAATTTTATGATCAGGAGGATCAAGCGCTATAGAAGGAAAAATATCTAGTGAAACGGTGGAAAGTAGCAGGGCATTGAATGCCATTGATGTGAATATCGTTCAAGCAGAACCACATCCATCGGTTTTGCACAAGAGAAGTGCCACCCCTGAGTAACATTTTCTTAATCTTTGGTCTTCATTTGCTCTTTTCTTTTTGTCTTAACGTTTTGGACTGGCCTTGATTTTGTTGTGTTTGTTTTTCCTATTTTGCGGTAGTGAAAATGCAAATGCTGCTAACAAGAATCCTAGGATTCTTTTTCGTGACACCCCCGCTAGGTTAGGAAAGCTCAACCTTTTTTTAATGGTTGTAATAGGTTTTGTTGAGTGACGCAATCCTTCGTGATTCTGGCTCGCTTGTTAATTATTATTTTCTTTCTTTGGCTTTGCTGACTCTTTAGGAAATACAATGCACAAATGGCAAGCGAGCAGCCACCAATTTCTGAGGTACACTTTTTTATTTTTTATTTTGGTTTGGCCACGAGGTGTCCTGAGTAAGCCCTAACGATTATTGATTGTTCACTTATACCCAATCCAGGGTGATGGCATTGAAATTAAGTATGTTGAGGAGAACCCGATTGTGAACATTGACAGCCCCGATGAGAGGAATGTGCTTGCTGTTGTCGAGTATGTCGATGACATACACGCTTTCTACAAGAAAACAGAGGTGAGACATGATTCCCACTATTCCTGAACACTTGTCAGAACTCAGATTTATCTAAATATATATGTAGCTTTGGAGACAGCAGCTTAATTATTATAGATACATCAAGTCCAATATGTATATGCAGTATGCTTCATAAGATGTAGGTATTTCTACTGTCATACATCAATGGTTATTTGCATCTTCATTTTTGGGGTGACGAGGGAAACCTGCAGCCACTACCCAAGGGTGTGCACTAGGTAAACCCTGCCTTGTGGAGGTTAACCAGCCTAGGTTGCCCATAGTTGACAGGCTCAAACCAAGAAGCCTAGGATTCGAACTTGTAACTTGTGGTTATAAGTTTGTATCCTTAGCTATCTTGGATGGGGTTACCCCTATTTGCATCTTCATTGTTGTGATAGACTATCGCCTATCTATGTTTGATTAAATTGACATGTATAAGCACTATGGTTGTCCATCTGTTCTCGAAAGATAGTTAACGCTAGTTGCTGTGACTATGAGCCGAATTGTGTAAGAAATATAAATAGTTTCTGCATTTTTTTTACAGAGTCTGAGCTGCGCACTCCCAGACTACATGAATCTGCAACCCGCTATTAATGAGGAAATGAGGAGTATTCTGATTGATTGGCTGATCGAGGTATATTACAAACCTATTTTGCCTTTGTGCATTGTTGTTTTGTAGCTTAGCTTACGCGCTGTCTATCAAATGTGTAGGTGCATCAAAAGTTTGCACTAATGGATGGGACATTGTACCTCACTGTGAACCTCGTCGATAGGTTCTTAGCCGTCGAACCTATAAGGAGAGAAAAACTGCAACTTGTGGGGGTGACAGCAATGCTTCTCGCCTGCAAGTATGAAGAAGTATATGCCCCGGCTGTAGTGGACTTTGTGTTGATTTCTGACAACGCTTACTGTAGACAAGAAGTTCTCGACATGGTAATTATTTTTTATTTTAAAAAAATAGAGTTAATGCCATCTGAGATCCTCCGAGTATAGTGGTTTTACCACGTTTAGTCCTAAACGTTCAAGTTAACCTCCTGTGGTCCTTCAACGGTCAGATTTTAACCTGCTGTCGTCCTTCTAGCCCTTTACTTTTGAAAGGACCACGGCTGGTTAAAATTTGAAAGTTGAATGACCATGGGTGGTTAACTTGAAAGTTTAGGACTAAACATAGCAAAACTACTATACTCGGGAGTATCCCAAATGACATTAACTCAAAAAATAATAATCCATTTTCTAGGTTTTTTTTTTTTTGCAAAATGATATCCTAATCCTTCGTTTTTCTCCAATCATTTTAACTTCAACTGCATTCCTTACTGACAGGAGATAATAATGGCTAATACCTTACAATTCAACTTCTCGGTGCCTACACCATATGTGTTCATGATGAGGTTCCTTAAAGCTGCGGAATTTGATAAGGAGGTATGTTGGAAAACCACCGATAAAAACTAAATTTTTTCATCGTTCCAACCTAGTCTGAATCATGTTATGACGGTTTTTATCTAATTTTAAAACAGCTGGAGTCCTTATCTTTCTTCCTCCTCGAGCTCTGCCTCGTGGAATACCAAATGCTGAGGTTCCCGCCTTCTGAGCTAGCAGCTGCCGCAGTTTTCACAGCCCAATGCACACTCGTTGGCTTCAAGCAGTGGAGCAAAACTTGCGAGAAGTACACCAACTACACTGAACATCAGCTCCTGTAAGTACCCTTATATCCTCGGGCCTATATAAATACTTTTGAGGTGGAGTGATGTTAAACTAATCGTAACCTGTCCCGATAATGCAGGGAGTGCTCAAAAGCGATGGTTATTCTCCATGAAAACGCTGGATTTGGGGAGCTTACTGGCGTGTACAGAAAGTATGACACCTATAGGTTTGGCTTTGCGGCTAGATGTGAACCCGCTTTCTTTCTCACAGATGCATGATTTCTAGCAGACACCATTGTTGGACACAACTTTTGTTTGGTTTGGACTTTGGAGAAAAGTTCAATTGTCTCTCTATTGATTTGAACAATAAATGTTGTCCTGTGGGGCACAGTATGAACAATTTATTCAGAGGTTATTACCTCAGACAGGAATTTGTTTGGTAATAATCTGTGCTACTGAGTATGAATAATTGAGACATGATTTCTTTCTCCAGACTAAAATTTGAGTTTTTATTTATCTATTTTTTTTTGTTAATCCTTGAACTATATTTGATTGGGTTACACTTGTGTGAGACTCATAGATCTTTGTTTATGAGAGGGTCTGGTCAATATGCAAATGTTATACTTATATTAGCAAATGCAATACTAATTAGGAAAATATAATACTTATGATGAAAAAACTAATACTTTTACATCAAAATGTAAAAGTATTATATTTATTCTCAAAAGTATTACGTTTTTCCTAAGTAACACTTTATTCCAAATTAGTATAACATTTGCTAGTATAAGTATTGTATTTTATCTTGATCTAACTTGTTTCACGAACAAGGATCTGGGAGACGGTTTTACACAAATTTTTGCCTATTTGATTTTTATTTACTCTCTATTTTTTAAGTAGAGAAAATGACATATATAGTCATTGAGTGGTAGTCGAGTATAATTTCAAATTTTCAATTATTGTTGTATTTATTTTGTCTTTCAATTATTCTCAAGTCGTTTTTTTTTTGTTTTTTGTTTTTTGTTTTTTCATTAATATTCCATTAGATTTAGATGGGAATAAAACCAAAAAAAAAATGAAAATGATAGTGGTAAATGTGAGATTTTGATTTCTTCTTTTCATTATTAGTCATTCGCAATTAGTCATTCGCACAATTTTAGTGAGTTTGTTTGATAAAAGTTGCAAATTCTTATAATATTCTGTCAGATTTTGATTTCTTCTTTTTATTAGGCAGCCATTCACACAATTTTAGTGAGTTTATTTGATAAAAGTTGCAAATTCTTATAATATTCTGTCAGATTTTGATTTCTTCTTTTCATTATTAGGCAACGGTTCACACAATTTTAGTGAGTTTATTTATTTATTTTTTTTTGAAATCAGTGAGTTTATTTGATAAAAGTTGCAAATTCTTATAATATTCTGTCAGATTTTGATTTCTTCTTTTCATTATTAGGCAGCCATTCACACAATTTTAGTGAGTTTATTTGATAAAAGTTATAAATTCTTATAATATTCTGTCAGATTTTGATGGGAATTAAAGAAAATCGTGTAAATGATAGAGGTAAATATGAAATTTGATTTCTTTTCATTATGAGACAGGCATTCATGCAATTCATTGTTAAATAAATTTACTAGAATATTGAGTAGGTTTGTCTCATATTTCATGTTAACTCTTGCCATTTAAGCATGTTCTTTTTTGTGGATCTAAATTTAACGAAATATTGAAGAAAATGATCAAAATCTTCAATTCATAAAAAATTAAAAGATTAAAAATAGACACGACTCGTTATTAAAAAAAAAAGAAAAAAAGACACGACAATAATTAAGAAATTGAGTTTACAGTAAAACTCAGGGTTAGGCATGACCTTTGTGCCAATTCCATTTCGGGGGATGCTTGAAGTTGAGTCACTATAGTAGCATTCATTATTGTGTGAATTATGCTATCAAATAATATATATTCAGTACACAAATAATATACTTTTAGTATATATTAAAAATGTACTTTTTGTTATGATCTACATAACACTGTGCCATATTCTAGCGGTTTAAGTCCCAATTCATGAATTGACCATTTAAGTTCAATATTAGGTCCAAATCACTATAGTAATATACTTTGTTTTAAAATACATTTTTCAACTTCAAGATTTTAATATTTTTTACGAATTAATATATATATATATAGTACTACGTAATTATTACAAAATCTATATTGAAACAATTTATTGTTTTACTATATTAGTAAGAGAACGAATTAGGAAAATGTTATAATTGTGTGTGTGTGTGTATATATACATATATAGTAATTATTACAAATTTAATGTATATAACAATCTGTATTAAATTACATGGTAATATATAATTGAGACCATGTGTATGATTTTGGATAGTAAGACTTGACTCAAGTTATTTATGATTTAATTTTTGTAATATTTACTTTAGTATTAAATATTACAGAGTAATATATAAAATTGACTTATTTAGAATACTCGTTAAAAGTACTACTAGACACCAAAAAAGTGAATTTAAAAATTATAAAAAAAATACTAAAAAAATGAAGAAGAACGAATTAATTTGAAAAATAAATAATAAACAGGGCATGTAATATACATTAATTACTATTGATATGGTAATGCAAAATAATTAAGGGACTAAAAATATAATATATATAATTTTTGTGGTTCTAGTTTCAAACTTTGAGGAACTAGAATCAAGACCCTTTATATGATTCCGATTCTATAGTACCCAAGTCAATTCAGATCGTTTGATTCAAACAAAATTGTGATCATGTCTACTCATGGACCAAATGACAATTGTTACATCAATGAATTTATCATTGCTAGGTCAATTAAATTAATAGTAGGGATGGCAATTTCTCCATCCTTGACGGAACAGGAAAACGGTCAGGGATACCGCTCTTTGCTCCTCTCCTCCCCTAATAATAATAATAACAATATTATTATTATTATTATTATTATTATTTTTTTGGTTGTAGATTGCTTGTATTACATTTGGATATTGAATGTATTAACATTTCATAATTGTGTATTTATGTTCTTATTGGCATTAAAACTTTTTGAACATTTAAGTATTTTAAGATTTAAAAAAAAAGGGTCTCATTTCATAAAATTCAAGCCTGTTTATTGATGGCAAGGATGAACTATATGTTTGGTTAGGCAGAGTGTCATTTCAATGGTCATAAATATACATACATACATACATACATGCATACATGGTCTGGTATATTTATAAATGTACAAATTAAGAGATCGTAATTATTCGGACAGATTAGGGTGAAAAATTGACAACATTGATCGAAAGTGACACCATGTATTTCCCTTCCCTTCCCTTCCCTTCGCTTCCCTTCCCTATTGTACATTTCTTACTTAATATATATGAAAATCACACACAAACCAAATGATACAGCACCATCTTAGTGATTTTTTTTTTTTTAACAACAATTGACCGAGGCATTGCATGGCATGGCTACAAAAGAATAAACAGATTAATCTTCACTTCTCAAGACTCTGTCTCAACATCATCCTCTCCCGCCCTTTTGCCGCTTCTCTTCTAATGTGGAAGCCTCGTTCAACATATCCGCTGCATCTTTGTGCATGTCTAGCTTCGACAGCGCAACTGCCTGCATATAAAACGCGGTTGACCAGTCTGGGTACACGCATTGCGCCTGCATTGCATCTCGAAGAGCTGCATCTGGCTGATCGCACATGATGTAACAGAGGCTCCTGCGTGCATACACTGTTGGGGATACCATTGTACCCACATCTATGAACTGCATCACTCGTACAAACAAACAAACAAACCTTTAGGCACACATATCGTCACAACACAAACCTATCTCTTTAGCTATAATATATGAAATATGGAAATCCATTGAAAGTAAATAAATTCATCACACTGTTCCGGGGGCAATGGCCTCCCCACAAATTTTATTCGATTTGTATATTAATTAATAAAATGAACAAACATTCAGCTACGTGAGTGGAGTTGAGTGAGTGAATCATCTATACAAGAAATACTCGGATGTAAGCCACTCAGGTAATACATTGGTGGGTCTTTCTTGCATTAGAAGAGATTAAGAAAATTCAAATACCTGAGAATAACAATCTATGGCAGTTTTGAATTCCTTGTCCCGGAATGCCAAGTCACCACGCTTCCTTGCCTCCAACATATCCCTCATTTGTTGAGTCCACTCTTGGAAAGATAACTACAACCATTGGCAATCACAAAAAACATACAAATATACAATAAGATAAAGCACAAACACTTTTGCAATACATCTTTGGTCGGGAAAATTACCTCATTTGTTCCTTCATCATCTTTGTAGTGAGTCATTACCAGAATCTGATGAATTGCTGTGAGATCCATTCTTGAGCAGGCATCACCCATGGGAGACAGAGGGTGTTGAGGAGTTGGTGGAGCTTCCTCATGCTTTGGAATTCCCAGCATCACATGAGATGGGACCTGGCACCATAATATTATATAGTCAAGTAAAACCTAAGAAAGCTGTGCATAACAGATTGTTCGTTCTTCATAGATGTTAACTGATAGAGTATGTATTTGCAAGGAGATATTAAAAGGTATAAGGTGTAAAAGAATAGGGGAATGGTGAAAGAAGAAGGCACATGACAAAGATCAGGCACTTTTTGCATTAGACATTAAAATTGAATACTATGAACTGAAACATGCAGCCCTCAAGAAAGAACTGTAGAATTAGATTTTCCCTACATTTTGTGGTGGTGGGTGTTGGGTGGGGGTGAAGAAGAAAGTGACAGCTAAAATTGAATATAAAGCATGCCAAAATTAGAAAATAAGTGGACTGTAATTCTGTAAATGCATATAGTATTTCAACAAAATAAAACAGAAATTAAAAAGAAAATGGCGTTATTCCCAAAAAAAAAAAATGACGCAATCAAGAACGAAAGGAAACAGGAACTTAGTAGTTAGTCCAAGTAAAGCATGTTAAAAAGAGAGTGAACTGAAAGAAAGTGCCGTATGGAGAGAGGAATGATGTGGGTTCACCTCAGGTTTACTCTGCAATGGAGCTAGGGTCGCAACAAGATCTTTAGTGTTTGGCCGCTCTCTAGGTTCATACTGCAGGCATCGTGAAGCCAGCTCAAACACCACAGTTGCCTCATCTGACTTGAAATTCCCCTCCAAATGGGAATCCATCAACAGAAGTATATTTTTCCCCCTTATCATATCAATGGCCTAATAATACATTAGAGATAAAACTTTTTATGAAGTTGAACTTGACTCAGTATCCATGCATTTTTTAAAGAAATTCTGAATCAAAACAACAGCAATAGGAATTGAGAACTATTTTCTTTTTGGGTAGGTAATAGGAATTAAGCTCTATAAGCATTGCTGCAAAATATCATCAGATCTTCTCTTCTTTTCTTTTTTTTTTTTTGGGTGACGAGGGAAACCCGGAGCCACTATTCGAGAGTGCGCACTGGGTAAACCATTAAACCCTGCCTTGTGACCCTAGCTGGCAAAGGACCACAAGAAGGTAAACCATCATAAGTTGCCCATAGCTGACCAACTCAAAGTCTCAAACCAAGAAGGCCGATAGGCCGCTCCCACTGGGAGTCAAACTTGGAACCTTGTGGTTACCAAGCCAACAACCCAACCAACTTAGAATCTTCTCTTCCTTTTGCTTTTGTGACAACACGTCATCAAATCTACAGCATTTTCTCAGGTAATTTTAGGCTTCCATTATATTTGTTTTGGACAAGTAATTAATTATGGCATCATAATGATAACAACCCAAATTAGACCAATTCAACCAGTCTAACTATGACCCATTTCCTGCTAGTTCCAGTCTCTGGCACATTTAACAATTTAGGGAATATCCCCCACCCCCCACCCCTCCCCCAAAAAATAATAATAATAATAATAATAATAATACCCGTGTGAGTTTAATAATGGACATATCAGTCCTCAAAAGCCCATCTGAACATTCATAGCCAAAAAGCCTTTAATACAATTACCATGTGTATGTATACAAATTCAGAATGTTCCTACGGGTTAGTTTGACAAGAACACTTGATCCAGATGAATATACACAGCTGTGAGCAACCCCCGCCCCCCCTAACAACCTAAATTCTGCAGAAAAATCTATCTTCAATAAACCCTCTACCAACTAACTAGACGTAGCAGTAGTTTTATCACAGACAAAAACTATTTAGTAAAGACTAACTGAATTGGATATACAAAGGGTATTTTGAGGATGTTTTGAAATTTCTGCAAGGTGTTTAATTGCATACACAGCTCAGAAAAGGATAACTAGCCTCTAAGACAGTCCATATAAAATTTTACTCTCCTTATATGGTCTCTATTGGGGTGTATTCCCAGGGAACCGGGCATGGTGCTCCCAGGAAATGCCTAATTTCCGATTCAATTGAACTTCACGGTCATTCCTATTAAACTTCAAGTTTATTTCAATTGAACCTCATGTTCATTTTGGACTTCAGAATCTTTTTCAAAACTTCTATATTCATTTTAATTGAACTAGATGTCTGTTCTGGACGAATTTCATCCTCATTTCAATTGATTTCTTGCTCATTCTAGATGAGCTGCAAGTTCATTTCACAGTGAAATGAATATGAAATTCAATTGAAATGAACGCACCCCAAGGGACTGTAACATATCAATTGGTCTGTACTGCATAACTCCTGAAATCATCTTAACACAAATTGATGCACTGATAAGTACTTTGTGATTGGAGAATCAAGCTACACAACAAATCTTTAATTTTCTAAATTAGTTAGCTACGGAGAATCCGATTGGCACATTCTGGTGAAATGCTAATCAAATGGTAAACATTAACTTGAAACTTCTAGCACCATAAGTCCATAATCTCTTTAGGTACTTACATGACTGGGTGGAATATGCTTTCCACTGAGAAGGTCCAAGAGGACAGTCCCAAAGCTGAAAACAACACTTTCTGGTGTTACCCTCCCTGCAATAGACAAATGTACAAGGGAATATTATTTCTCATTCACATATTCAGTAAATAAAATGAAACTAGCAACAAAAGATGATAAATACACAATTCTTGCTAAAATAACACCTTATATTAGAGAAGCAAAGAAAAATAAATAAATACTTACCAGTTCTTAAATACTCAGGCGGCGTGTATGCAAGATTTGTGCTATAACTTTTACCATCCCTGCTATTCTTCATTAACCCAAAACAAGAAAGCCGTGGATCACCACCCTGCAAAGAGCATATGTCAAATCAACAAAATTTTCCAACTAGAATATTCAGAAAATAACGACTAGGGGCAGAAATAAATTAGATATTTTCATCAATACAAATAGCACATTTAAAAAGTTTATGAATATGCGTGCATGAAATACCTCATCAAAAAGAACCCTGTAAGCATTCAAGTCATGGTACAATGGTCGGCCTTCACAGCTACAATAATCCAATGCTTCAGCAATGTATAGAGCTACTCTGAGACGCATAGCCCACTCAAGGGTTTGGTTTTCCCCTTAAACAGGAAAGAAAGCAAAGTGACCCTTTAGAACTGATAGAACAAGGTTGCAAACTATGGAGTCTAACAATTTGTCCAAAAGATGCAGAGAAACATGTGATAGTGCCATGCTTTACTGAAGAGCAAAGTTAAGCAGTTAGCACTTGCCGCACAGATTTTAGTTCTCAATTCCAATTTAACAGAAAATGCAATAAAGTTGGAAATATCTTGATTTTCCAAGAATTATTAAGATCAATGATCTTTCTTAAAAGCAGAAACATCAATAAACATAGACATATTCTTCTTCTCCCAAATACTACCTACTAAACCACTAAGCTAAACATCAATAAACATAGACATATTCTGTCAAGAGGGAATGCAAGTTTTCTCAGCATTCAACCGAGAATGTTAAAACATGGCCTAGTGACAACGAGTCCCGCAACTCTACAAATTAACTGCATACTCCATACACATAATCTTTGCTATAAAACCTCAATGTGGCAGCATTCACAATTCTTAACTGGGTTAACAGACAATAAACTCAGTGAGCATTCTCAACCATGGTTTTGCAATAAAAGTGAGTTTTCCAATAACACTAGTTCCTAATAAGACAGAACACAGAAAATGCTCAAAAAAGGGGGAAAAAAAATTTCAGTCACTTACAGTGAAATAGGTGTTTAGCAAGCGTATCATTAGGCATAAACTCAGCAACAAGCAACCTCTCATCACCATCGCAGCAGTACCCAATCAAATTAGCAAGCCTTTTGTGCCTGAACTTCCCAACGCCCTTAGCTTCGTCCTTCAACAAACAATCAAGCAACAGAATCACCTTAAAACCCTAAATTTCCAAAAAAGCAGAATCACAATCAACAAAGGCACATAAAACTACCGCGAATTGCTTAGGATCAGGCCACGCCGTCTTCGTAAACTTCTTCACAGCTATCCAGCGCCGATTCTGCAGGCGGCCTTTGTACACCACATTCGGAGCCTTCTCCCCGCTCTCCGACACAATGAACTCGGAGCTGAAATTGTTAGTAGCCGCCTTGAGCTCCGACAGCGAGAACTCCGCGAACACGCTAGCTCCGCCCTCGGAGGCGCCGCCGCCGCCTCCTCCTCCGCCGCTGTCTTTCCCATTTGAGGAGGGGCGCGTGTGGCCTTGCCCTTGCCGGTGATCCTTCTCCGAGATAGGGCGGTCCTTGGAGAACGTCGATTGCCAACAGCCCATAACTCGGTCGAGTTGACTCACCCTCTAAACTCAAACCTTCCGCACGCACAACTGTCCTTAGTTAAAAACCATGTCCATATAATAATAATTCCTATTGTCAGAGATTATTCGCACAGCTAGATTAGATGATTGAGATATATATACACACATATACATACACACGCATACACATATACACACACGCATATATGTATTTTTATATATGAAAAAATAAAATAGAGTTTGACTGAGGGAGTTACAGAGCAGGAGAAGGTCTCCCAGCCAAAGTAGAGATGGAAGTGATGACAAAAAGTAAAACTTTGCCTAAATTATTACTGCTTCACTGCTTCTATATATATAAACAACAAGATTGCCGGTTCTCTTTAGGCAAAAAGGTAGAATCCCCCACTCCATACGACAATTTGTATAACTCAACGAGGTTGAATGTCCCTACACTCGGGACATTTTGTATAACTCAATGAGTGTGACTTTTGCTTATTGCGCACAGTTTGTGTAACTTTATCTATTATGACAAATTTCACTTGTGCAACCAGTAAAACTGTCTATGCGGTAGACTGGCAACTATGTAATTCTAGGAAATGCACATTCAAAAATTTTGCTATGTATATATATGATGGACGGAGACTAGTGAATGATTAAGCCTACAATTGGTAATTAGGGAGATTGTTGGGTTAAGTTTAACACCCTGCCTTCAAGAAAATATGATGACGATGAATTGAAATAAAATTACGTCTTTACTATGAGTTATAGCTTTTTACGTAGTGATAAGTGTTCGATCATAATAAATGATATCAGAGTCAAGTCATGGACAATCGACACCATGACTTTTACTTTTAAGAAAATATTGACTTTTGACTAGGTGTACTTAGTCCAATAATCCAATTAACATATCTATATATAAACACATGTTACACCAAGTGCAAACTGTTCTCTAATACAAATATGCGCAAAGAAAAATTATATTTTTCGTGTATTAGATAAAATTACAAATTATATCATATGATAGGTAAAAGTATACTAAAAAATATGTGAATTCTAAAAGTATACCAAACAATTTCTTTTTTTTTTATTAAAAAAATACATTTTTTCATTAAGTTGCACTTTTACATATCACAAGAGGCATACATTCACTTTTATATATCATAAAATGTATTTTGTCATTTTTTTCACAATTAGATGCACACTTTTATTATTATTATTATTATTATTATATATATATATATATATATATATATATATATATATATATATATATGCAGTGAAGTCAAATATCATATGATGTTGTAAAAATGACTTAAAAGTCATAACATATATATATTTTTAAAGTCTTCTAGATTCATTAATTTTTGTTAATCTTTCTAATTCAACATATTTTACTTTTTTCCTTTAACCAAATATCGAATCAAGATTTTTTTTTTTAATTTAACAGCGAAATATTGGCAGTGAAATTCATCGTTTTGGGAATCTCTCTCCATGTTCCTTTCATCACGTCTGATAAAAAGTTTGTGTGTGATTTTTTGTGCTGTACGGATGCATTGTACTTTTCATTAATTATAATGGTACTTTTGGTTATTTGCATTGGGAATTCTTTCTATTTTCACAATTCACATGATCTGTAATTTTTAGTTCAAGTAATTTTCAAACACAAAGTATTTACAATCAATAATTTTTTAAGATTTGAACTTCAAATTTACGAGTCTCTTACTACTCTTGTGTAAAGACTAAGTAAATCGTAATATGTGCATTAATTAATTTGCAAGCCCCCATATCTTAGATATTGAATATGTGCATTTAATCATAATATGCTTTTGACTAAGCTAATTATTTGTGTTTAATTCTTAATTATTTTACTAACACTAGTTTAAAATTACAATTATAATATTTACATATGATGTCTATCATTTTTCGTATTTATTATTATTATCACATATAAACAATAATTTGTTGAAGAATAAAAGTAAATGAAATACTTGTTTTACCTTTATTTTTAAGGGTAAAAATGACAATTTAATAGAAGGGGGGGCGTAATTGCCACATTTAAAATAATTTAGGGGCTAGTGTTGATAAATGAATAATTCAAGGCTCAAAAACACTATAAGCATATAATTAGGGAGAGAGTTGAGTGCCATTTTCCCTAATTGTATTCAATAATATATGTGAAAGTCAACTCGCTTTTAATATTACATGTACTGAAGCAACTTTTTGTACGGACTAAATGACGTCAAAAGCATATTCAATAAATTTTGTGCCTCCTTGTCTTAGATATCACCCAGATGATCTCTGCCCTATTTTATATGAGTTGATTGTGTTGGTGTTTTGTGTCCTCTATTTATATTTGTAACATTTTACATATTTTCATAATGTTTTATAGCAAAATAGGTCATACTCTATTTTTATTTTTTTTTGAAAATATATAAAGTTCATGCATGTGATGCTTATACATTCATTTAATACTCAGAAAAGGATCAGTACAGAATAGTCATAGGAAGGACAATGGCTTTATGTCCGATGTAGCATTTTTTGTTGACTAATTATCTAACAAGATTATACTACAATCAAAAGATGTCATATCATTTTAAATATCTAGTATACCAACTACCTAATATTAATATTAACTATTATTTACTTATTTTTTGGTTGTTTTCAAGGTCTCAATTTGTAGTGCTACATTTTATATTTAATCGTTTTTAGTGGACCATATCCAACATAAATTAGATGATATGAAAAAATAAGAATATAATATTCACAAGGCTCGGAGCATGTTATATGTTATAATCGAGCTACAAATAAATGAATAAATACAAAGAATAAAAATATGAGCCCATTAACCCAAATTCCAAGCCAGCCCCATTTGCTTTCTGCCATGACCGGGCCTCCAATTAATATCGGGAGTAATTCAAAAGTGAATGAAAAATGTTTTGAGTTTGTATTGGGCATCTCTACATAAAGTATGGAATAGATTAAGGCTATAGAAAGTTTTTACTAGATTTGATATGTCTTTACCGATTGCCAATAAGGTAAGCTAAGACATTGCACACCGAACTCACATCCCTATGAATTAACTATTTTTAACAAACAAGCAATTATAATCAGATTTGAAATACATTTACCAACCACCAATGAAGCTAGGTTAAGTTATGCGTTGCTTGCATGGACAGCTTAGCGAGTCATAGAGGTGAAATTTGTCACGAGAAATTAAAAATCGAGTCTCATTAATAGCAGTGTGAGAGAAACCTCTCAAAATATACACCTTTAAAAATTGTCGAGTCGGAATGTAAGAACTCCTTAAATAAGTGATTCCACCCTTTTGTCATAAGGTTGGGTTAAGTAGTGATTCCACCTTTTGTCACAAGGTTGGGTTAAGTTATGCGTCAAGGCAACAGCAAGAGCTGTAGAAATTCCACTAATTAAAGCATTTTTATGCAAGTATACCAAAATAACAACAACTACTACTAAAGAAAAGGCCCGATCTAGCCTAACAATCTAACCTTAAAAAACCAACTTAACTATACACAAACCCAGTGAAAAGCCCATTTAAAAAAAAAAAAAAAAGTCCAAACATGCATGGCATACCATTACAAGGCAAATTATTATGTGGATCCGTGTCTATCTTTCAAGTTGGACTCAGTTCAAAATACTATATGTTAATAAGAAGCCGTTGTGCGTGAGTATAAGTCTAAAGACTATAAGCGTCTTCCTTGGTTTATATTAGAAGCCGTTGTGCGTTAGTAAGAAGTTCAAAGCCGTGAAGCGGATTCCTTGGTCCTTTTCTACTACCGCAAAAGCCGTTACACATTAGCAAGCCGTTGCGCGTTAGCAAAAGACGTGCTTGGACTTGGAAGCAAGCTAAAGCTACCTTGAATCAATCAATGAATGAATGAAAAAAAACCTAAACGTCGGTTTACGACCACTTTTCTTTAACACCTTGTTGTTTTAAGGGGTTTCTTAAGAGGCTTTTTAAAAGTTTTTATAAGGCTTTTTCGGCTTAAGATTTTAAAATGCACGAGCAAAGACTCCCCCGAGACAAAAGCTTTGCTTTGCTCCTGACCGTCGGGGATTGTTAAGGGGGTTTTCTTGCGTGTAAGGTGCTACCCTTAGCACTCATAACAAGAATATCTCACAACTAACTAATTGTTCGCAATTTACCTATTGAATGTTCAAAATTCAAAAATTGTGAACCAAAGTGGATCCGGATTCTGGTATAACTATTGCCCTTTACAAAGCAAATCAAACAACAAACATAAATACCATAAATTTACAGTCTTTAATTGCCCAAAAAAGTAGGTCAATAGTGAAACATGATTTTTGTATCTAGATAGTAGCTCGGTTGAGTTCATCATATAGAATCCTTTTAGTAGAATTTAGAGTATGATTTATCTGATATATACCATCAGATACTGACAACATGCTACCTTATCATCCAAATTTATAGCCTTCAATCCATTGAAACCAGCTAAAAACCATCTCCAAACCAAAAAATAGCTACAGCAAGCATCCAGAATTTATAGAATTGCAGCCATAAAACCCTCCTGCAGACTCCACTTATCTGGACTCATAACTAGCTAATAGCTACTCTACTTATTATCCACTTGCCTTCCTTTGTATACACGATGAATATGATCAGGGAACGAAGTAATTTTCCAACTTTACAAAACTTCATTATATTTTCTGTAAAAAGAATAAAAGAGTTAATATAATAACAGTGTTTGTTAAACGGCTTGTAAGCCGAGTTGACAAATCTCGGTCCCGGGAGGAGCAACCCACGACGCCGTTTTCTCCTTCATAACCTCAAAGTCGTTAACGCATTGCCCAAAACTCAAACCCTTTACTCGCCGCCGAGCAGTGGCCAATTTCTTGCCGGCGGTCCGATCGAAGAGTTTCTCCCAACCGTTCTCCCAGTCCGCGTGAGCGTCGCAGAGCTCCAACGAGTCGTTGCTCCAATCCGTCCAGCTCCATCCCCGGTCCAGCCCGCTCATCACCGAGGCGACGCACGACCCCGTGCAGGACGGCGTGCACGGCCGGCATTTCGCGCCGCTTAAGGGGCCGCGGCTGGAAATGGCGGCCACCGGAACGCCGAAATGCGACGGAGGGAAATCGTATTTGCGATCGGTTACCACGCAGAAGGGGAGGCGGTGAGTCGAATAGGGAACCTTTTGGGTCGTTAATTGGGCCTTGAACGAGGTTTCTGAGTTCAGGAGCGCGTATCCTCCGGCGTCGAGCTGGGGGATCAGGGATAGCCGGGAGAGAGCCACCACTGAGGTGTTGAAGTCGCCGGCGCCGAAACGATCGTTTAATCCGCCGTATGATGAACCGGAGGGTACAACATACCGGCTCGGAATAAAGTGCTCCGGCTTGAGACGGCCGGACCAATATCCATCCACTCGGGTCCGGATAATCCAATCGTAAGTAAAGTTATTCTTAAGTTGGTGGTGTTCAATCATCGTCAAACAACCTTCTACCAAATTGAAATACTGTAATAAGCCCTGCATAAAGACAAGTTGAAAAACAAAACATTAATCTATATAATGTAAATAATACTAGATACAACATTACGCCCATACTTACAATATGAGATATAACAAAAAAAATATAGAGAGTAGAGTGAAATAGGTCATCCAACTATATATCAAAATACTATTAGACTTAAATTTTTTTAGTGGAATCATTGAACTTGTTACAATTATACAATTAACGTTTTAAATAGGTTAAGTAGTTTGTAGCTCGATGTTACCTATGTAGCTCTTCAAAATGAGATGTCACATGTTTAAATTTAGTACTAAAAAAAATATTTTAAACAGGTTGTCTTTATTTGTTAATTTTACTTATATGACATTTGAAAATCGGATGGAGAAGCCCACCAACTTCTTCGTTTGATTTAGACAAAGAAATCGAACACTTCTTCGACCGATTCAAAGAAGCTTGCCAGGCTTCTTCATCCCTATCAATTTGTACAAAGAAGATGTCTTCTCCATTTATATTGACATGGACAAAGAAGTCATGCCATGTTTTTTTTTAATAAAATATATTTCAAACAAATATATTTGGCATTTTATGTGACAGTTGACTTAGAAATACATGTTATGATAAATCAAAATGGATTAATTACATAATTTTAACAGTTCAATAAAAAAAAACTTTTAAAAACAGTGTATATGATTTTACTCAAAATTATTGACAATGTAGAAAATTCGTATGTTAATTATCAAATAATATAAGGAAATTGTACCTAAGTAGGTAGGTTATTTAACGCATATAGTGTACAGCAGGTGAGAAATGAAATGATAGTTATTATTTAGTTTAATTCGTTAGTGGTTGCCCCGTTCCACCTGCCAAACAGATAACCGACATGTGTCCATTTCGCTAGAAGCTACTAATCAACGCGCCCACCAACCTCAAATCTTGTGCATTTCCTTTTTATAGTCGGCAACCAAAAATAAATAATAAATGGATCTTTATCCGTGAGACAGATCATGTTAGATCGTTAGAGATAATATCACTTATAATTAATATTTTTATATTTTAATATAAGAGTATTACTTTTTTCATCAAAAATATTATATTTTTCGTTATAGATAATATCACTTATAAAAAATATAATATTATTATTTTTTTATAATATTTTTTTAAAAGTATTATATTTTCTCATATAAATAATAAATATTATATTCTTAATTTAATATTATATTTGCTTGTATGAATATTACATTTTATTTTGACACAATCTCAACAAATTTCTGTCATAAGAAATAAATACGTCTGACCATCCTTTGAATGCCATAGTACAAAAGCAATTTATTGCCATTCTAAAATGACTTTATATTTGTACGAGTAATCAAATATTATGAAGACACAATATTCTATATTCTACAAATTCAAAACTTTATCCATTCACTTTTGATTTTTTATTTTTTTTTTAGTAGATCTACGACCTCTAACTATGCCACTTGACCACAGCTATGTCACTTGACTACAAAGTATTTTGACCACTTTGAGTTAATTATAATTGACACCTTAGAAATTAAATAAAATATTAGTTTGACTACTATGAGGCGATAATAAATGTATGTTATCTTTATGTTTAAATGCAATAAATACGAATTTTAATTTATTTACTCCTTTTTATCAACTTTCATTAATAAAGTATGTATATTTTCTATTTATAAAACTAGGCCGTTTAAACTATAAACCCGCCATAAAATTTAATGGTAGGACGGCAAGAGCCATATTTATTTACCAATGTTTTTGTAAAAAAATTAATGTGCTAATTTATTTATTGATTTAATCAATTTTAATTCGTATAAAAAATTATAAAATTATAATTACAATTATAATTTAATAATAAAAAATTAATACCTGAATGCCATTGGGCGAGTTCGCCGCGGTGAGAACTCGGGTTTCTGCCTCGGTCTCGTCGATCGGCGTAGGCTTGAAGATTTTGACGGCGGCGATTCTAGGAGCGGCGCGGAGCAGGGAGAGCTTGTACGCATTCGAATCCAAAGGACTGTGAAGGAAGAGGTCGGCATTCGGATACACTCTGAGAATCTTCTGGATAATGGAGGGGCCGGTGAGCTCGAACCTCCGAGCTCCACCTACCAAGCAAACGGCGATCCTGGAGCGGTTCAACTCCGGCGACGCATTAGCATCTAGCGGCGAGGCGAAGCCGCCGAGGATCGATCGCAGGGGGGCGAGCACGGCGGCGTAGGGGAACGGAGAGAGCGAAGCGATGAGAAATAGAGAGATTGGGAAGAGAATCAGGAACAGTAACCTCCGATCGAGATCCAATCCCCATCGCTTCAACTTATTACTGTGCCGAAACGTCATGATATCGTCTTGTGGCGAATCTCTGTTGCGTGATTTCGCTTTCTTCGAGATCTCGGGAAGAGAAAAAAAGCAGGAGAAGACGAACAAGGAGAATCTCAATTCTCAACTGCAAATCTTCGTTCTCCCTTCTCGAAGGAGAGTTGTCAACTAAGTTGAAGAATTTGAACTTTGTGAAAGGTCTTATGAAGGTTCTTCTGCATTGGGATTTTGGTTGAATCATGGAGGAAACGTTCAACGGTTGAAGCTCTGTTTGGTTGGTTCGGTCACAAGAAAAGTCGCAGTCACGCTTATAACGCTGTCAATAATTTCTCCAGCTACTTCATAATTTCAAATATTTAAGAGCTTTATTATGCAAAATTTGGTATAGGTCGTTTCATGTGAGACATATTAAATATATAATACGTTTTAGTAAAAATATAATACTGTTTTATATATCAACAAGAATTACATTCTCATATAAAGAGCGTTTCTTGTTCTTTGGAGAGAATCCGCAAAAATATACTCTGTAATATTTTTTAGTAAAAGTATAATCACTAGATGACACACATAGAAACGCGTTACGTTTTTATATATTTAATTTAAGATCTGTTTTACATGAGACAATCTCACATAAGAATAACCGATGTTACAATTATTTGAAGCATATGGAGTAGCACTTTGTTAAATTATTATTTCCACAACCACACTTTACCTATTTTATTTATTGTTCATTAATCAAATCAATTATTTTTTTTCTTTGCTTATTTTCTTTATTATTTTTAATTTAAATTTAATTTATTTTGTTTAATAGTACTTTTAATATAGATCCTAAATATATAAATTTTATATAATAATATTAAAAATAACTTTAGTCTTGTCTCGTTAAATCAAATTAAACATATGAAATGGACACATAGATAAAATATGTATTTTAGTCCATTATGGAAAAAAAATCTATTTTTCAATTGTTGTTAAAGTAGATTTACTTTCTATCTTTGTAAGGGAGTGGTAGATTGAACTTGATGTTTAGGATTTTTAATAAGAACTAAATGCACCACTTCCACAAAAAAAAACATATAAACTAAATTTGTATGAGTAAAATTTAACTTTTAATTTTGTCCAATAATATTTGTAATTATCAAATGTATACTTAATTTAGTTCATTGGAAGTATTGTTTCATTCCAAATTTTTTTACAAATGCATGTAACAGCCAAGAATATTATTCGAAGAAATTGAAAATCTATAATTAAAATGGTAAAATTATCATGATTAAAAAATCATTTTGATAATTTATACATGAGAGATTAAATCTACGCTATGCACAAAAAATGTACCAGCAACATGTTTGGTTCATGTCATGATTTTTATAAAATTAGAAATCATATTCTATAAGGATTGGAATATTAAAAAAATAAAAATTATATTATATTGTTTAGTTCATGGAAAAAATAGACTTAACAAATTACATTACAAAGTTTGTTCCATTGTTTTAAGAAATAGAAATGAGATATAACTATTTAAAAGACATAAGTATGTATCTTCTGCATGAGCGTGCACAGACGCATGCACATGTGTGCGTGTGGGGTGCATACACACATATATATATGTCTATGATCACGTGAGAACTAGTAGTTATGTGAGAACATGCGTGCTAATCTCATTTGTTTTGTTTTGTTTTTTTTTAAAGAAATAACATGCAGACTAATCTCATTTGTTAATCTATAATGATCAAAATTAAAGTTTAAAATTAAGAGAAAAATGCGATGATAATTTTTTTAGAAGCACTTCATGATGTGTTTGTGGATAACTGAGTGTACTCACATGTGCACACTATTAGTTATCTGTAGATGCACTATTAAGCGTTTTCAAATGTACTGTTGTAATTATGAAAATGTCATCATATTATTCCGCATTTGTCCCTTAATTTTCAACCATCGATTATCATAGATAGATGGATATGATTAATATGCATATTCTCATGGGACTACTACTCTACTAGTTCTATATATAAAATATGTAAATTAATTAATTTTGTCACAAATTAGTTTACAAAAAAAAAAAAAACAATTAGTTTAATTGGAAGCGGTCCATATTTAATAACCAAATATTTGACAATCATTTTTGTTGATGGGGGGTGAGTTGGGAGGTTGAGAGTAAGTCAAAAACTAATGGCGAAGCAAATGGAGAACAACTCACCTTGTTCGTGCCGATCAGTTGACGGAGGACACTAGGCAATCGTATCATAACTGTGTACCCAATAATAATAATAATAATAATAATAATAATAATAATAATAATAATAGGTGATAAGGCCAAATAAACTCCTGAACTATCCAAGGCAGTCACCAATGGTCCATTATAGTGCACGGGCACCTTCGATCCTAGAATGGCACCATGGCGGAAGCATGTGCTCTCCAGGAAGCTCTATCATAGATAAAGAACGGTGGCTACACCAACGTCCGAGTCCAAGTGGATTGCATGGCTGTGTACAGGACCAGTGGCGGATCTAGCTGTCCCCACTGCCCAACCACATATATATAATATATATATATAAGATATACCAATATGTAATCAAAGGTTAGCATGGCTTAAATGGTAAGTCTTTGTTATATTATGAAATGGTCCAATGTTTGAACCACTGTAGACTTTGATGAATTTCTTTCAAAACTTTTAATATCAATAATGAGAATTCTAATTGAATTTGTAATAATAGGGCTTTTTTTTCTTTCTTTTTTTCATTTCTTAATATCAAAAGTGAGAATTTTAATTGAATTTTCTATTTGTAATATTGTGATTTTTTTTTCATTTCTTAATATTAATAGTGAGATGAGTAAAATTATGTTTTTGGCATTTTTTTAAATATTAATAGTGAGAATTCTAATTGAATTTTTTTTATTTGTAACATTGTGAGTTCTTTTTTTTTTTTTTTTTTTTTTT
>NC_044925.1:681767-698991 GCF_003576645.1 Ipomoea triloba | reverse complement strand
TTTTTTTTTTTTTTTTTTTTTTTTTTTTTTTTTTTTTTTTTTTTTTTTAATATTAATAGTAAGATGAGTGATTTATAATGTGTTTTCCAGTCAAACTATTTTATCTGATTAATTACGGAGTGTGTTTTATATTTTATTTTAAATATTTTTATCTTGATGTGTTTCGGCTTTCATCTCTAGTAAACAATATTTATGACTCGATCTCTAAGTGTTTCATTTTTTAAAAAAGAATATCTCGTTAGTTTATCTTTCGCCCCCACTGAGAAAATATTCTGGATCTGCCACTGTACACGACCTCTTGAAGGGCGGGATAAACCGATCATATGTTGGTTTGATTATCTGTGATCGTAAACAGTTTTTAGAATCTTTTACAAGTTGTGTACGTGGTTTGTTTTGTATGTTCATAGAGGTCGTAATCAAGCCGCCACATCTTAGTCAAGATGAAGGTGGCTCGAGCTAGGCGTTTTATCTGGTTTGATGTACCTTAGATGATATTATTTCAGTGATTACTTAATAAAGTCTTATTTCTCCCTTAAAAAAAAAACTCTTTGAACTATTCATGAAAGTGCGATTAAACCATCGAACTAGAAAATACTTAATTTACATACCAGAATTTAGATAAAGAAAAAGTATAATTAGTCCAATTTGGCATGTATTTACAAGTAACTTTCAGGTTAATGGTGATTAGAAAGTCACATCAATATGTTTTGCTGATTTTGATGTCCAAGAATAATAAATAATAAAACTCGACAATAATAATAATAATAATAATAATAATAATACACTGGTGATGTATGTGGTTACGTTGCAAACATATTGTTAATTAAGCTCCACTAACAAAATTTTCAAACACGTACGCCTAACTTCCGTAACGTGGACTTTTTTCTTTTTTAACGAAACTATGCTTTATTTTATTTCGAAGTTATAGTTAATTGAAAAAATAATATTTTTAATCTTTAAATTTGTAGTGGGGTGACAGATATTATTATTATTATTATTATTATTGAATGACGATGGAATTTCACAACTACTATTTAAGAGTGTGATAAACCTTCATCTTGTATAATAGTACGTAAATTATACATGGCATAAGAAATAATCACACTAGGAAGCCTTGTGCGAAGGGCCAATTAAGATAGTGTTGGCAAGAATCGTACTAATTAATGACATTGAAGAGGTGACAAATTTGAGCAGTGAAATTTATTTTGTTAATCAAAAGTGTCACTTTATGCAGCTTGGCCACAAGGTCTTTAGCCAAACGTCACTTTGTTACGAGAACTAGATCATATCTACATTGTTAATAATTTAGAGACTAAATTTACCCCGTACAATTAATCTATTTATTTGCACATCACTAGTTAGACGATGATCGATGCATTTAACTAACCTAAGAGGGTGAGGTCATAGTACTCTCATCATTTATGTTTGATTGAATTACTTCACGTTGACATTCAAAGTACTGGACAAAATTAAAATCACATTAAGTTAACACCTAACTACTTGGACTATTGCAATGCATGCTTTGTTTCAACTTTCAATTAAAAAAATAATTATTTATTGAAATTTTTTTAAAAATTAGAGAAGAAATAGAAAATTAAATTTGATGATGGTGGCCAAGGACATTGTGGTCCAGTGGCATCAAACCCTTCCCTGTATACGGGAGGTGGTGGGTTTGAGCCTCATGTACAGATACTGCATTCTAATAGAGTTAGTACTATTCAAAAAATTTGATGATGGTATAATTATTTTTAAAATTTAAAAAACCGAAAATAGATAATAAAAGTCCTTAATTAATTGTATCCTTAAAGTTTGTAACGAAATTTTAGGATCCATGAATAGGAATCCGAAACATCTAAAGGCGAAGGATTGATTAACTTTGAAAACTTAGGTTTCGGTTTCTTTCCGCAAAGCTCCTTCATTGAGGAGTAACAATGAAGGGTCAATGTTTCTTTTATATTTTATATTTTATTTTTATTTCCATTCTAATGCTAAACAAATTAAACGCGATACATACATATACATTTTGTAAAACCTATTTGTTTGATATGGATATAATTTAACATTGATTTAACAAAATCATAATTACGAAAAACCTAACATTGTAATAGCAGGAGTGAAAGCACAATAATACTATGGATAAAATGCGGAGTAAGATTTAACCCGAGCTACATATAGATCACATATGGGTCACATTATATAATAATGTAATAGTTATTTTTAGTTTAACATTTTATAATATTAAGTTTAGTACTGAAAAAAATATAAAATTTATATATTTAGAAATAACATTAAAAATGCTATTAAAAACACAAAATTAAATTTAAAAATAATTAAAAATTATTAAATAAAATAAGTAATGAAATAAAAATTGATTTGATCAATGAATAATAAATAAAATAAGCAAAATGAGACAGATGGAGTAGTAAAAATTTTACTCTGTGAAGTACCCCAATCATTTTTAATTATATTTCACCAACAATTGGTTTTAAAAAAAAAAAAACAAAATAAAACAAAACAAAACAAAAAATGAGTAAGCGTACAGATAGTGGAACTATTTCATTATCCCGTGTGCTGCCATCGTGCCATGTTTGTTGCTTCTTAAAAGCTTACTTTAATAGGGTCCATAGTCTACTTTCTTTGGGTTGTCAACATTTCTAGCTGTGCCTTTTATATCCTCTAGCTTCATCATGTTCTTTAATTTTGTCCTTCGTTTCAACTAATATTTCATGATGATTGTTAGCTAGCTAGATGAGTTATATCTCTAAATAAAAATAATGGCCACAATACTAAATTTTGCCGCAACATTCTCTAAGTTGAGTCTCGCACATATTATCTTTTTATATTGCGATTTGCATACATTTTTTGTGTGGTTTGTGGACTACTATATATAGAAGCGTGGTTTATTCAGTATACGTACACCTTTAGATAGTAATGAAATGTTTCCTTGCCATCTAAAGAAAAAAAATTAAAAATATCATCTTCTAAGGATGTATATATATATTAGTGATGATGTGGAAATAAGAAAGTATTGTATTAATGATCGATGTAGAAAGAAAACTCTCATGCCAAGCACCATGCATGTGTTCAATTGGCTCCTCTGCAACATATAGAGAAAGTATAGAAATATTACCTTGTAATAAAGTCAATAGTATTAAAAAAAAAAAAAAAAAACTCTCATATGTAATAAGGTTGGAGATACATATACCCTGATAAGTTATAACATGGATTCCACTACTGTGAATCCCCATCAAAGGACATGTAATCTATTTTGCATGCAGATTTAATTAGTTTTATTTAATTATTTGATATTTTAATTCCCTTATCTTGTTGCGCTGCATATGTGCATGCATTGATATATTTAATCACCACGAGACCTCCTCCTTCTCACTTTTTTAGTACGATAATCATGTTTTAGAACTTATTTCGTCGGCCTTTAGGGGCCGGATTGAAACCATATTTAGACAATATACATGCCATTTGAAGCAAACATGATTGTGGTGGTTGACAATATATGTTAGGATTTGAATTACGAATAAACATTGGTAGGACCTACTTTTACCCAAAAGCGAAAGCTAGCAATGGTATGCAAATCCCAAATATATATTAACGTTGTGAGACCTACATTCAAATGCTCCAATCCATATTTGATTGAAAAGGGCCAATTGTCCCCGACCATAGCTTCCTTAGGCTCGAAAGTCATGGCAATGGAAATTTTTTTTATAATTTGTTAAAAATTAATATAAAAAAAGTTAATAAGTGCATACTAAACTAATTTGGATCATTTAAATAAATATTTATAAATTTGTTAAACACAATATTATTTAATTACTTAATAATAATTAATAAGTTCAAATAAATAATCAAATAAAAAATACATTAGTCTATAAATCAATAACAAAGCATTTATACATGCAAGTTTTATTATGGACCATGGTCCACGTAGAAGTGTGGTCCATGAAGTTTTAAGTATCATTCTAATTACATTTCAGTTTCATTTTCCACACACACTTGTTTCATTATAGCAATATCAAAGTATCATTTTAATTCCATCTACTACAGTTTCATTTGACAATATATATACATTATTGCATGAGCTATATTTTGTAGTTTCATTTTCGACACACACTAGTTTAATTATAGTAATACTAAAGTATTATTTTAATTACACTTCAGGTTCATTTGACAATATATGTTATAGTATTGCTCTAGATTTTAGTTTAATTTTCTACACACACTAGCTAGTTTCATTATTGTAACACTAAAGTATCATTTTAATTATACTACAGTTTCATTTGACAATATACATTGTTGAATGGACTCTGTTTTTTAGTTTCATTTTCCACGGACATTAGTTTCATTATAGCAATACTAAAGTATCATTTTAATTCTACTACAATTTCATTTGACGACTATGATCTACTGTGTAACAATTGATTTATACAATGCATGCATCTTGTTTTACTAATACACTATATATAAAAATAATTTTAAAAATTAGATGGGCCCAAAAAATCAAAGCTTGCCCCATCTTTATTGCAAGTCGGAATGGCTAGGTCCGATAGGCTTATCTTGTTTTGACAACTCTAGTGAAATGTGAATATCAAATTAATATGTAAAAAATTTATAGTTTAAAATAGATTATAATTGTTATTGTAAAAAAAAATAAAATAGAGGAACTTATCTTTGCATGATTATTTATTGAATAGATTTTGAAAGAATAAAGGAATAAAGATTGAAATAGGACACGAAAAGAATACTAATTTTATTCTATTATTATATTGTTTGGTAAACAAAAGAATTAAATTTATGAATTGTATTCTAATTTTGATTTGATTAAGAAATAAAAATGCAATAAACATCTTAAAGACAAAAGTACCCTCCACATTTGTGTGCGGGAGACTGGGAGAGGGATACATAACAAAAATAAGTGAGGACAAATTAAATTACCTCTCTATGAAATTATAGTGACTCAGATGAGGGGAATTAGAGAAGATGATTGAGTAAAGAGNATATGTAATAAGGTTGGAGATACATATACCCTGATAAGTTATAACATGGATTCCACTACTGTGAATCCCCATCAAAGGACATGTAATCTATTTTGCATGCAGATTTAATTAGTTTTATTTAATTATTTGATATTTTAATTCCCTTATCTTGTTGCGCTGCATATGTGCATGCATTGATATATTTAATCACCACGAGACCTCCTCCTTCTCACTTTTTTAGTACGATAATCATGTTTTAGAACTTATTTCGTCGGCCTTTAGGGGCCGGATTGAAACCATATTTAGACAATATACATGCCATTTGAAGCAAACATGATTGTGGTGGTTGACAATATATGTTAGGATTTGAATTACGAATAAACATTGGTAGGACCTACTTTTACCCAAAAGCGAAAGCTAGCAATGGTATGCAAATCCCAAATATATATTAACGTTGTGAGACCTACATTCAAATGCTCCAATCCATATTTGATTGAAAAGGGCCAATTGTCCCCGACCATAGCTTCCTTAGGCTCGAAAGTCATGGCAATGGAAATTTTTTTTATAATTTGTTAAAAATTAATATAAAAAAAGTTAATAAGTGCATACTAAACTAATTTGGATCATTTAAATAAATATTTATAAATTTGTTAAACACAATATTATTTAATTACTTAATAATAATTAATAAGTTCAAATAAATAATCAAATAAAAAATACATTAGTCTATAAATCAATAACAAAGCATTTATACATGCAAGTTTTATTATGGACCATGGTCCACGTAGAAGTGTGGTCCATGAAGTTTTAAGTATCATTCTAATTACATTTCAGTTTCATTTTCCACACACACTTGTTTCATTATAGCAATATCAAAGTATCATTTTAATTCCATCTACTACAGTTTCATTTGACAATATATATACATTATTGCATGAGCTATATTTTGTAGTTTCATTTTCGACACACACTAGTTTAATTATAGTAATACTAAAGTATTATTTTAATTACACTTCAGGTTCATTTGACAATATATGTTATAGTATTGCTCTAGATTTTAGTTTAATTTTCTACACACACTAGCTAGTTTCATTATTGTAACACTAAAGTATCATTTTAATTATACTACAGTTTCATTTGACAATATACATTGTTGAATGGACTCTGTTTTTTAGTTTCATTTTCCACGGACATTAGTTTCATTATAGCAATACTAAAGTATCATTTTAATTCTACTACAATTTCATTTGACGACTATGATCTACTGTGTAACAATTGATTTATACAATGCATGCATCTTGTTTTACTAATACACTATATATAAAAATAATTTTAAAAATTAGATGGGCCCAAAAAATCAAAGCTTGCCCCATCTTTATTGCAAGTCGGAATGGCTAGGTCCGATAGGCTTATCTTGTTTTGACAACTCTAGTGAAATGTGAATATCAAATTAATATGTAAAAAATTTATAGTTTAAAATAGATTATAATTGTTATTGTAAAAAAAAATAAAATAGAGGAACTTATCTTTGCATGATTATTTATTGAATAGATTTTGAAAGAATAAAGGAATAAAGATTGAAATAGGACACGAAAAGAATACTAATTTTATTCTATTATTATATTGTTTGGTAAACAAAAGAATTAAATTTATGAATTGTATTCTAATTTTGATTTGATTAAGAAATAAAAATGCAATAAACATCTTAAAGACAAAAGTACCCTCCACATTTGTGTGCGGGAGACTGGGAGAGGGATACATAACAAAAATAAGTGAGGACAAATTAAATTACCTCTCTATGAAATTATAGTGACTCAGATGAGGGGAATTAGAGAAGATGATTGAGTAAAGAGCGCAAAGGAGGTTATCAGCCGGACGAGGCACTATCAAGTCAGACTTAGCTAGGAGGGGATGGCACGGAGTCGGCAAAAAGAGGTGGTCCGATGGCAGAATTAGTAAGTCGAATTGACAGTCAGCTAAAAGGACTGAGCCGTCCAGAGGTCTAAACAAACGGGTAACTAACCGGGAAACCTAATCAACCTACTAATTGACCATGAAGGACAGTTAGTCGACGGACTAGCCGATCGGGGCGGGAATGGGTACTTAAACGGTCGGTGAGCTGAGGCTACCTAGGATCAAGCAAGGGTCAAGCACAAATGATCAGTAGCAGTCGGGAGACCAGTCGAACAGGCGTGTGCAACACCCATGCGAAGGGGTGGAAGGAGTCGGATTCACACGGGGATGAATTGGAGGAATAGGTTGTGTTGGGAGGATCAACTTGGTGATCGATTGGAGCGAGACAGTGGGGAACCTTCCCAATTCAATGAGACTGATGGCAGATTTAGCAGGAAATAACAAGGAAATAAGATCCGAAGGCATTAGGAAATAAGATCAAATGCAATAAGAAATGTAGATTACTAGCTTGTATTTATGGTAGATTAGGGTTATGTAACCCCTCATCCCTTGTATAAATAGAGCCCTTTTACCTTAAAAAAAGGTTAAGCTTTTTACATGCAATATCAAAGGCAAAAAAAAAAAAAAAAAAAACTCTATTTTTCCGGCAACCTAGCCTTACTATTTCCGGTGGTGTTAGCCCGTCGTTTGATTATCCTATAGTCAATAAAACTAACAATAGTTTTTGTTTTGACCGTGAAAACTTGTTGCATTGTACTATAGGATAGTATGATTAGTAAATATGCATTACATTTTATACACATTACCCAGTTGTAATTTTCGGGAGAAATATATATATATATATATATATATATATATATATATATATATATATATATATATATATATATATATGTTTGGTTTAAGTCCTTCAATTCACTCAAAATTAGAATCATTATCCAATTGTAATTTTAAGGTGAAATGTTTGGAAGTCCTTCACTCAAAATTAGAATCAGCAGAATAAAATATTTATTAATAATTGAAATGAATCATTGTATACCAGAGATAGGATAGATGATAATGGGATGTCTAAGGTCATCCACATTAGTTGATTTTGAATCAAGTTTTGACAAAATGTGAATGATGTGGATGAGAGAAGTAATGAAGAGCGAAAATTAAAAACCCTCCTACAAGAAGTTGGTTTTTATTAGAAAAGTGGATCTTACCATATGCAAATATCCCTTGCATGTGGTCGTGTGCGTAGCAACCAATTCTGATCTCTTGGTTGGCACCTCAAAAACCGATCTAAAAACTCAATTCGTATGAATGCTCTAAGTATTATTTGTACATGTATATGTAGATGAACCAACTACTCGATCTACTAGTGTCCTTTAATGATCAAAATTTGTATTGTAACTTTAGTCAATAAATACTCACATCAAAAAGATCAATTGACAACTCTCATGAATAAGCATAACTTAAACACCCTAAATGGATTGTAACCCTAGTTGACAAATCTGATCCAGGGGAGGAGCGACCCAAGAAGTCGTTTTCCCTTTCATCACACCAAAGTCGTTAACACACCGTCTGAAATCCAACCTCTTTACACGCTTCCTAGCCGAAGCCAGCTTCTTACCAACCCCTTCATCAAACAACTTCTCCCACCCCTCCTCCCAATCCGCATTGGCATCGCAAAGCCGCAACGTGTCATTCCCCCAACCGCTCCAACCCCACCCTTCCTCAAGCCCGCTCATCACCGACCCAACGCACGCCCCGCCGCAAAACGGCGTGCACGGCTTGCATTTCGCGCCACTCAAGGGACTCCGGCTAAAAATCTCCGCCACCGGCACGTAAAATGGGGACGACGTAGGGAACTCGTACCTTGTGAAATTATAAAGTGAATTGCCTTATTTACGAATAGAATTACAACTAACTACTCGTCTACAAGAACATATTCAGAACAACTAAATGAACACAAATAATCTCAACCACATATATTCTTAGAGTAAATACCAATGGAGGTCCCACGACTTTGATGGCACCACCACTTTTAGTCCTCAACTTTTAAATCAACCAATTTTAGTCCTCTGATTTTGATGACACCGCCACTTTTAGTCCTCAACTTTTAAATCAACCACTTTTAGTCATCTTACTTTTTGTTTCTAGCCACATATGGTCCTTCCTTTACAATTGGACATCTAATGTCATTTTCTCAAGGGCAGTTCAGTCATTTCATAATTAATGTATTAAGTATTATGTTTTCTCATCAGAATAATTGAAGAAACCCTATTCTCCACTCTCCTTTGTTAACACTAAATTTTGGACCAAATGATTGAATTGTCCTTGAGAAAATGACATTAGATGTCCAATTGTAAAGGAAGGACCATAGGTGGCTAGAAACAAAAAGTAAGAGGACTAAAAGTGGTTGATTTAAAAGTTGAGGACTAAAAGTGACAGTGCCATTTAAGTCGGAGGACTAAAAGTGATTAATTTAAAAGTTGATGACTAAAAGTGGCGGTGTAATCAACGTCGGAGGACCTCCACTGGTATTTTACTCTATATTCTTAACATACCTGTGATTCGTGACGACGCAGAAGGGGATGTGGCGAATCGAATACGAGACGTTTTGGGTTTCGAGTTGGGCTTTGAATGCACATTCGGAGTTCATGAGCTTATACCCGGCTAAATCGATCTGGGGGATTAGGGAGAGGCGGGAGAGAGCCGCCGTTGAGGTGTTGAAATCGCCGATGCCGAAACGGTCGTTTAGTCCCCGGTATGATGAACCGGATGGGACAACGTACCGGCCCGGAATGAAGTGGTCTTCGCTCAGGCGACCGGACCAGTATCCGTCGACTCGGGTCCGAATAATCCAGTCGTAAGTGAAGTTGCTCTTAAGCTGCTGATCTTGAATCATTGTCAGGCAACCTTCTACCAAGTTGAAATACTGTAACAAGCCCTGTAAAATAAAATGGAAAAATGGAAAGGAATAAAATTAATTTTGAAAATAAATGCTAATTATAGTCCCTCCACAACATTTTGTATACATTGTAGTATCTGTTCATAGCTACTTTCTCAATCCATGTGAGAGTGTTTTCCGGGACACCGGACGCCACTAGACCACAAGGTCTTTGGCTTATTAGCCTTCTCAATTTAAGAAGGTCCGTTATGAATAACCCAATTACCTAAGATAGTTTATATTTGTATTGTATTTGGCAAATTAAGGTTAATAAGGCAGATTTCAAACAAAACACACTTTCGGAGAGTGATTGTGAGATTTTCCATATATCAAAGTTTAATTTACAAAATTGACTTAAATTATATAGAATTCAATATTTTGTAATCTTTTTTATTAATTTTTAAATTTAAATTCTGTGATTTTTAATTTCTAAATATATAAATTTCATATACTAATACTTTCAGTCAAGTTTCATCAGCCAAACTAAATGAAACATGCACATAATATGGACAGATAAGAAGTATTTTTAATTTAATTTTGAAATATATAATTTTATATAATAATACTAAACTAAATATTACAAAAAGGTTTATACATAAAATGTGAAAAAGAATTAAGTAATAATTAATAATAAGAATACCTGAATGCCATTGGGCGAATAGGCCGCCGTGAGAACTCGGGTTCGTGCCTCGGTCTCGTCAATCGGCGCGGGCTTGAAGATTTTCACGGCGGCGATTCTCGGGGCTGCTTTGAGCAGGGAGAGCTTGTACGCATTCGAATCCAAAGGACTGTGAAGAAAAAGGTCGGAGTTGGGATACACTCTCAGAATATTCTGGATAATCGACGGCCCGGTGAGCTCGAATCTCCGCGCCCCGCCTACCAAGCAAACCGCGATCCTGGACCGCCTCAACTCCGCCGACTTCTCATTCCCAGGCGGCGACGGCGACGGCGGCGAGGCGAAGCCGCCGAGGATCGATCGGACGGCAGCGGAGAAGGGAGAGAGGGAGGCGATGATCAGAAGAGAGATTGGGAAGAGAATGAGGAATAGTAACCTCCGATCGAGATCCGATGCCCGTCGCTTCAGCTTAACAACAATTCTAGGGTTTTTCAGAATCGCCGTCGTCATCTTCGGGTTATTAAGCCAGGTTGGTGATTGACATATTCTATGGTTTTGAATTTTGTTTTTCCGTTTGGTACGGTAGTTTGCATGCAGTCTTATTTGACTGCTATATCAAAGACTACAATGAAAATTTTGACTTTTTAAATTAATTATTATATTTATAGTATTTTAAAATCTTAACAATTATTTGTTCCTATTACTCAGTCAAGTTAATCAGGTTGTTGACTTGATAACTAAAAAGTTATAAGTTTGATCACTTTCAACTGGCCGGGACAAGTCAATCCTATTGGCCTTCGCTATAACAGCCTAAACTGCTAAAGTCATAATCCAGATTTACGGAATGCACACTCAAATAGTAATAACGAATTTTTCTACCTAATAAGGTAACACGATAAATTTTACACTAATTAGGAATAAAATTTATTCTTACTATTTTCTTTCCCCTTTTAATATATATATTAATTTTTAGCATCATTGCAGATTTGCAGGTTTGGATCTTGTTTGTTTTACAATGGGTGAGAAGCCAGATCCACCATTAGTGCATGGTTTATGGATTCCCATGAAGTGCATCTTTCACGTGCAGGTTTAAATTTAATATTCAATATAATCTTTTTATGATTCACGAGAAATTGAACATAAGATTTTGTGCATTAAAATTCGGAACAAAATACTATATAGAAGTAGACCGTAAATATCAACACATTTTAAACAACGTAGTCTGAGGGGGGATTTTTGACTTCTCTTGTGTCTAAAAATGTTATATTGTATGAACATATTTTTCCTTTTCCAAAATTCTCGGCAATCACGGCATGATGAAATACTACAGTATCCTAGGTCGTGTGAAAGAGGACAAAATGGTTGCCAAGAAGTTATAAATTTTGCTTTGGCAACATCGTGTAATATGTATAATATTGCCAAGAAGTTATAACGAAGATATTAAAATTCATATGGGGATTTTTCGTTAGGCTAGCTAATCAAGAAAGAGAGAGAAAAAACACCATGTAACAGTATGAAGATAGAGAGAAAAAATGCCATGCAACAGTACGTGGACATTAAGTAGGTGGGTTATTTAACGCATGTAGTAGAGCAGGTGAGAAATGAAATGATAGTAATGTTGTACATATAAAGGAAAATGTAATATTTTAATGAAAAATGTAATACATTTACATAAAAAATGTAAAAATATTACATTTTGTTATATAAGTAATAAATATTTTATTACTAATTTTGTATTATATTTGCTAATATAAGTATTAAATTTAATTTTCACCCGACCTTACACAAGTTGTTGCCATAATAAATAAATAGCTCTGCCCATCCTTTAAATGCCATAGTACAAAGCGATTTATTGCCATTTTGAAATCAATTTTTGACTTATATAGTTGACTTGTGACTTTACGAAAATAAGTCCCGCCTGATAAGCATATAGTGCCACTATTTTGTTATTTAAAAAAAAAATTGATTTAGTGATTTCTATTGAAATATTCATTCATTCCTCATTGATCAAATTAATTTTATTTATTTATTTATTTATTTATTTATTTATTTATTTATATTTTAAATAATTTTTCAAATTATCTTTTTGTGTTTAAGATTATTTTAATATAATTTTTAAATGGTAAAAACTTGTGAGAGATCATTTCACAGATCTTTGTCCGTGAGACCGTCTCACCGATTCATGTCCGTGAGATGGGTTGGGTCAAAATGAAATGTAATACTTATACTATGTAATACTAAATCAAGAATAAAATGTTTGTTACTTATATGAAAAAACGTAATACTTTTGAGGAAAAATATAATAATTTTACATTTTAATGTAAAAGTATTACATTTTTATACAAATACGTACGAAAATCGAATAAGAACATACATACTGTGATTTTAAAATAAAACTTTGATTAGACTATTGATTTGGTAATCATAAGATTCAACTCTCAATAAAAGACCTTGAATTCTTACTTATATTATAATCTATATCTATACTATATATAAAAACAATTTCCTCCTCCCAAATTTTCCCCCCAAAACTTAGGGGTATTTTGGTAAAATTGTTTATTTTATTTATTTATTATTTTATTATTTTATTAATTATCCATCCTATAATATTATTATGGTAATATATGATAATGATAATATGATAATATGGTAATATTGTTAATATTAATGGGTGATGGGTGATTGGTGATATATAATTGATAATTGATAATATGGTATATGGTATTATTCTTAATATTAATATATTAATATATAATATATTAATATATACTAATATTAATTAATTAATTGGTGATTATTTTAAAAAAGAATAATTAATTGGTGATTGGTGATTAGTGATATGGTAATATTGTTATATATTAATATTAATATTAATATATATATATATAGGTGATTGGTGATTAGTGATATGGTAATATTGTTATATATTAACTAGTATTTTCGCCCGTGCGTTGCACGGAATGGATTTGTTATAATATTTAAAGAATATTTGGATCAATATACAGTTATATATATTATAACATCGAATATTATATAGCGCAATTGATGAAATTGATTGGATCGATTATGTTTTCTGATGTTTTCCTTTGAATTAGAACAAATAATTGTCCAATTACCCGGGCGTGGAAATTTTTTTTTATTATATATTGAGATAATAAAAATAAAGATGAAATTATAAAAAATTCTAATATTGAACGTGTACATTTATTTGATTATAAGATTAGTACAAAAATATTACTCAATTAATTGAATAATATATGACTTGTTTGTCTAAAATTATCTTAAAAAGATCTATAAGTAATATGACTTATATAATTATATTATGACTTATATAATTATATTATTACTAAAATAAATATGAGAAAATGAGAAATAAATTAATTGTAATTATTATAAAAATAAATTCAACGACCAATGCTTAACTTAATTATCATAATAATTATTAGGCAATTATTATTAGTCAATTACACTAATATATGTGTAATGATACTTTTATACTTTAAGGGTGTGTTTGGTTGGGGGGTTTAGGCATAAAGTATGGGTATCAAAGTGATTGTTAGTGTTTGGTTGATAGGTTTTGTGAATGCTACTATGGGTTTGGAATACCCCATTAATGGCAAAACCCATACCCTTATTAAATAAGGGTTTCATCTCCCTTCATCATTTCTTCCCCAACTATTAATAATCATTCCCATTCCACCCAACTACCAAACATGCTAAATACTTTCACCAAAACCCATTACCCTTACCAAGTATTTGATACCCATTCCGATTTCGATTCCCATGTGCGAACCAAACGCACCCTAAGTATATTCATTTTCCCCATATTGCATTTAGGGTGCAACCATATTTGAATGAATTAATTTTGATTATTATAAAAATCTAACAACCCATGTTCAATTAATTTTTTTAAAGTTTAAATAACATGGAGTTTTTAAAAGGAAAGTATAATTAACTATTAAAGTTTTTAAATAATTTTCAGTCAATTAGTAATATCCTTTTCTTTTCCCGATAAATGATTTTATTTTTATTAATAGTGTTGATACGTGAGTATACATATTATCAATTTATAGATATTAGTTAATTTCTATTTTACATTTTCTTAACAAATAAGCTTTATTAATTATTTAACCAATAAAATATTTCATTAATTGACTACAAAAGTTTAGGAGGGGAATGAAATAGGAGGATTTTACTTTTATATATAGTATAGAATATAGATTACGATCTTTTTATATTTTAAATCAATTAGTAATATCATTTTTCTCGGAATAATGGTCAAATAAACCACTGAACTACACACAAAACTGCAATTAGACCATCGAACTAAAAAGAATGCAATTGGATCCCTGAACTATATAAACTCATGCAATTAAGTACAAATTGACATGTTTTCAAAAAAAAAAAAGAAGTCCAAATTGACCTGTTTACCTACAATTGTGATGACATGGTGGTTACTAATTTTAAAATAAATTTTTTTAATAATTTTAATTAAAATAATTAAATAATAATAATAATAATAATAATAATAAAATTTAAAAAAAAAACAGACGTCTCCGGCAGTTCTTCTATTTTTTTTTTTTTTAATTATTAGTGCCGATTGTTATGTGTAAATTAATATCAGGCAACCTTATATAGGGAAAATGAAAAGAATTAAGTAGTAATATTTACCTAATTTTCGTTCCATTTTTAATTGATGATGTAGAATATTATTATTGAAATATTTCCGTTTCATTTTTAATTTCCGTTCCTTTTTTTAATTTATCTTTAATATTGTTTATAATATGCTTTTATTATTTATGATGTAGAATGTTTTCCTTTTTTTTAATTAAATTGCAATGATATGACCATTTCCTTTTTCATTTTAGTTAATTATGGATATTTTTTTTATTTACAGTCAATTATTAATATTCATTTCCTTTTATATATTCAATCAATTAGTAATATCAGATTCATTTTTAGTCGATTTTTTTATTTTCAGTTAATTAATAGATTCACTGGTATTTTTACCTAATTTCTGTTCTATTTTTAATTAATGATGTAGAATATTATTATTGAAATATTTTCATTCTATTTTTAATTTACCTTTACTATTGTTTAAAATTTAAAATATGCCTTTACTATTCTTATGTTTTTATATATAGTATAGATTAATATTATGCTAATTATGACGTCCATGTATTATGAATAAGTATGGTAATTAAGGAGTATATATTATAATTAAAAAATAATGTATATTTTAATTTCGTTTAATTATGGACGTAATATGTGTATGTTTAATTTTCTTTAATTGTATCCATAATATATATGTGTATGTTTAATTTTCTTTAATTATGTCCGTAATATGTGTACCATTAATTTCTTTAATTGATTATATAAAATTACGGCAAGTATAAAAAACCATTTAATAAAAGTATAATGTTTGAACTAATTTCTCAATGACCATAATTATTAAGATTTTATTCCAAAGTAACTATTAGCATAATTTTATATGTGTAATAATCTGTGAATTGAAATAATTTACATAATTGTATGGACGTAAAAATATGTGAATTAGCATAATAATACGTGAATTGAAATAATTATCATAATTTTGTTAATCTCCTCTAATTATGGATGTAATATGTGTATTATCAATTTCGTTAACTGATTTGATAAAATTTATATTAANTTTTAAGATTTTATTCAAAAGTAATCAAATGAAATGCACGGGTAATTGACATTATCTGAAGTAAAAATATATAAAATTATCGTAAGAATGAAATATCTATGTTTAATGACCATAATAAATTTAGATGTTAAATATAGTGTAATTACCACGGATTATTTAGATGGTAAATAGTATATGGTAATTACCTATATAGATTAGCATATTAAACGGATTAACATATGGAACAATGTTATAAAAAAGGAAGGAAGCCTTTTAGATAAAATATATTAGGAATAATATCAATTAAATAAAATATCATAGGAATTTCTCAATTCTATATTTATAATTACCTTTATAAACATATTTAATAGGAAAATTTAGTTACAAACTTATATTAAGAGTTATGGATTATTATTATTATATTATTATTATTATTAGGAAAATTATATTAAGAATTTTAGATTATTATTACTACGGAGTATTATATTATTATTATTATTATTATTATTATTATTATTATTATTATTATTATTATAATTATTATTATATTAACATAATAGATTTTAAATCGAGGCTACAAAATTTAATATTATTATTTCATTTATTCAAGTATAGTAATCACCATTTTTTAACTAATAAGTGTGAATTAGTATTGTGCAATTAATGATAAAGATTAATAATAATTGGAATCAACAATCAATGATACAATGACCCATGTTTAGCTTCCAATGCACCATTTTTTATAAAATGAAGAATTGGAATGGTAAAACGAACAATTGGAATGAATAATTGAGGATTTATTCAAGTATAGTAACCACCATTTTTACCAAATTACATAAGCATCTGTAAATGAGGAAGATCAAGATTGCAAATTCTACAATATATAGATGAGCATCCGTAGATTGCTAGTTATTTTGCACAGTACAACTAAAAAGATGGATAGNAATTACGAACAACAATATTAATTCATTAGTTGTCATAATTTTAAGATTTTATTCAAAAGTAATCAAATGAAATGCACGGGTAATTGACATTATCTGAAGTAAAAATATATAAAATTATCGTAAGAATGAAATATCCTATGTTTAATGACCATAATAAATTTAGATGTTAAATATAGT